>NW_027189902.1:0-72351 GCF_040958095.1 Procambarus clarkii
AGATTGAATATATTTATGTTTTTTCTTAAAAATAGAAAGGAAATGTATTTTAGGAACCAAGTGTAATTTTTGAATATCAAAGTCAATTAAATTATTAATTAAAGGTTGGCCTTCATCATTAACTAATTCAAAAGGTATTTCATCAAGTTCATTCATTTTTTTTTATTTCTCTAGTTATAGTATATATATATATATATATATATATATATATATATATATATATATATATATATATATATATATATATATATATATATATATATATATATATATATATATATATATATATATATATATATATATATATATATATATATATATATATATATATATATATATATATATGCATGTTTTTATTACATTGTAACTATGGAATTTGTAAAAAAAAAAAAGAACTTTATAAACTTTTGGAACCAGGAACTGATATTACAGCTTTTCTCTGGAAAATGATCCAACATACTTCAATTCAGAATCAATTAGATTCAACACATGATATGTACAAATTAACTACTACTACTATTACTACTACTACTACCACCACAACCACTACTAATAGTGCTCCTACTACTACTACTACTACTACTACTACTATAATGCCATATTTTACCTATCCAATTAATCAAACATCATCCAATTCGGTATATTCAGGATTAATAGATGATTGTAAAAATATTAGTGATAGTTTATACTTTGTACAACATAAATTGCTTGAATGTCCTCTTATCCCAAATATTTTCGATCCCATTTTCAAACGTGATATTGCTCTTTATGAAAATAACTCACTAATAGGCATAAACAACCTCATTGACTTGCGAATGGCACGAGTATGGTGTGAATACCTAATGACAGATAAAATCAAACGATACGGAACCTGTCATAATCATCCGATCTTCAATAATTGTCCCGGGTGGTTAATTGATGCTGTTCATCTACAGATTGCCAACCCCAATATCTCTCTAATATATTCTACAGATATTAGAGGGGTTAATAAACATCTTGGTCAACTATGTAGCTTAATAAATTTACATCATATATTTAGACGCTTTGAAAACATTAATATAAATTATTCTGCATTACTTCTCCAATTAACGGTGTTATCTAATGCCTCTATTAATTCCATAAATCGCAGAGGAAATAAATTTCCCGCCAATATTATTTCTGCAACAAGTTTTGAGGATGTTAAACGTCAAATTATGGCCACTGAACGTTCAGATTTACTTCGAGATGATATGAGTTCCTTTGTATCACGTCTTACAACTAATCTCCCACCGCCAGTAGGAACTAATTTCTTTAATTTGATTCTAAAAAAAACCTAAATCATCAGTTTAATATACAATCCCCCTACCATGTATCAATCATGTTTATATATTTTTTGTAATTGTATCAAATGTTTTTTGTATTCTTTATATGTTGAATCTAATAATTTCTTTCCTTTTTTCGTATATGTTCCATTCTGAAATTCTTCAAGACCTTTTTTAATACTATATTTAGTCTTATGAGCTGTTTTGTGAAGAGCATGAGGAAAGGCCTCGCCCATTTGGGATCGTTCTATAAATAAATGTTGACCACAATTCTTACTGGGAATTAGATAATAGGGGCAAGTGGATATCTGACAAGCATTTGTTAAGATTTTAACATCATATCTGAATATATATATATCATGGAATGATGTTTTCTCACAATTAAACAATCCCATCTGATGGACTTTATCCATTATTTCCTTAGGTGTCATTGGATTCAATATTTCTTGGTGAACTTTCATGTATGACATCACCCAATTTTTTTTCACTTTTTTTTTATAAATATCTCTGAGATTCCATTTCTCTATGACTTCTCTAATCATCTCATTTCTAATATTAAAGCGACATTTATCATAGTCCTCAATTTGCTCAAATTTTTTTAGTCTTTCACGAGAGCTTGGAAACTTCAAAGCATGATACAAACATTTAAAAAAAAAAATGTCATTAAACAACTCATTCAATACTAATTCGATTTCATACTCTTCAAATTCCTTCATCATCTCTATGACAAATATCCTCAAAGTTTTTAAAGACAAATCTCCTGCATGAGACCATGAATAAAGGGCTGCAATTTTCTCACCATTTATTTGTATTTCCTTTAAAGGAAAAATATTGGCTGGACAAAGTTTGGTCACATCTAAATGTTTTAAAGCTTTTCGAACTTCATGTAATGTATAATAATTTTCTATATTATATTCAGATTCTTCAACATTATGTTCCAAACATTTCTGCTTCTCTTTCTTATATTTATCAGGGGTGATAAAAAAATGTGAGTAAGGATACTCAAATTTGCCTTTACAAACACATCTGCCCACATATTCTAAAATGATTATTTTCATGATTCTCTTTATTAAAGTCTTCATATACTGAGGGGACTCTGGGTTATTATCTCTCATCATCATATACATTATGAACATGGGTTTAATTAGCGTTTCACACTTAAGAGATATTCCATCAAATTTTAAGATACTCTCTGTCATTAATGCTTGATTTATATTATTTTCACTTTTCAAAATCTCCCAATATTTTTTCAGTTTCCATCGTTTCATGTATCCATTAACAACAGTAGCTTGAATACTATTAATTATTCTACAAACATACTTGGGTCGGCTTTTAATTGGATACTTCTCAAAGAGTTTTATCAACAAGACAGCTAATGATCCTAGATGAGCATTGTGATCCTTAATAATCGGATTCCTCAAAACTGCAAAAGTCATCATTTTAGCAAAAAGGTTAGTTTCCATCAGTGATCCCATAACATGAGCCTCCTCAGGTGTGAAAATTGGTATAATAGCATTAAAGCGAGTTTCTTGTTTACCATTAATAATTTCAATTTCATTGTATTTATGACCAACTTCCCCATATATGTTAACAAAATCCACAAGGGCTGTCACTCCAATTAAATCAAAGGGGGCTTCAACAATTTGAATAATATTATATGACCAAATATTTAAGACTGTACAGTTTAAGTTACGAAAAAGTACAGGAATGCCTGTTATGTTCCAAACAGTCGATAACTGGAATTTATTGACTGAATTTAACAGTGTTAGAAATTTTGGTTCTTGTAAATCACTGACTGTTGAAGTGAGAGAAATCCTACAACAATTTTCCGGTAAAACTTGTTATGCAAGAATATGGTGTTTTACTTTTTCAAATATTTTCACAAAATCATCTATATCCTTTTTAAAGTCATTGTCAGTATATCCTTTTAGTTGATAGGCCTTCTTTGAATAGTAGTGACTTGATACTGTTATTGAGTTCAAAACTACACCAGCTAATTCAATTTCTTTAAGATATTGTCCTTCCTCAATAAGTTTCTTTATTCCATTGATTTTTTCCCTGAGATTAGTTTCAATATTGGTGTAAACTCCCTTAAAACGCCCAGTAAAATTACCTCTTACATCTTTTATGTTCATAATCCTTAGAAATAGTTCATCACAAATTTTCTTTTCTATGTTAATAATCTCTCTCTCTCAAAAAAAAATTATCTTTGTCTTTGTTATAAATTTGAATTATTCTCCGATTCCATTGTGTAATCAGTTGATCCATTATTTTTACATTTAAATCTTGAAATTGTAAATGAAGAATATATTCAGTTTTGCTATTTGTAAACATGTATATTTTTTCACCATTATATTGTTTAAGATAAACATACTCATCAAGATAAAATTCACTTTCTAATGTTCCACCAGGCAATAAAGAGCCTTCTACAGATAAACGTATTTTTACAGAACTGCAATGACTACTTATATTCTTCATTACATCTTCCATATCATCCATTTCAAGTACTTGAAATAAATTTGGTATTGTATTTCCAGTATTAAGTTGTGCTTGTAAAAATAAACTCTGTTTAACTGGATATTCTTTTCCAATTCCTAACACAAAAAATTCACACTTTTTTCCAACAGGACATTTCATTTTTTCAAGTTGAGTTTCAGCCTTATCTCTTGATACACTATGGAAGCCATCAGTAATAAAAAACACTTTAATATCTTTTGATTGACAACTTTCAATTTCCTCTTGAATTTTCTTTAATGCTCCGATTAAATCAGTAGAACTATTTCTAAAATCACTTTTTTGAATCTGTGGGCTACATCCCTTTTTCTCAATAACATCACTAAAGGTATACCTAACAGTTTCATTTCCACACTTCTCTAAAATAGGAGCCATATGCTTATTCCATTGGTTCATTAATGCTGACCAATAAACACTCATTGAAGTTGAAGTATCAATCATCAGTATATTATATGATAATTGGGTAAAAAGGTCAGGGAGAGTAGAAGGTAAATGTAGAATAACATCCATCCTTCCTTCAGCCTGTAAAAAAAAAAATTCAATGTATTTTCATAAATATTATTAAAATTTTCGGCTACCTAACCTAAATTAACCCATAAAGACTACTAGGTACGACATATAATAATGAAAGAGAATGATAACTAATACTTACAATTTGTGAGGAAAGAAGATGATAAGCTTCAACCTTTACATTTATGGGAATAGATATTTCAATTCCATCCATTTTTCTGGTGAAAAAGTTGGTGGTAATGAGCTGAGAAGATAACTTAATGAATGGTATCATGCGTTATCATTGGTATCATACGCTTCAGTATGACAGTCAGAGCATCCTCAACTGATTGTCATTCAGGAGGTATCCCACATTATAAGTCAGAGCATCCTCAACTTATTGTCATTCAGGAGGTATCCTACATTATAGTCAGAGCATCCTCATGATCGTCCTTCAGAAGGTATGGCTCCACAAGCAATTCTCTTTCCCACCAATAGACGAAATGTTCTAACTTGTAAAGTTTAATACTTTTCCCTATTTCACTGTTAAACTCGAGGTAACGAGGGCTTATCTTGGCCCCAGCCTCTTTGTTCTCCATGTGAATTAGCACAAATGAACAGCCTAAGAGTTACATTCACTAATATATATACTGTCAGAATGATATGACGTCATTTCCTCTTAAAAGATCATTATGATATTATATTAAAAAGTAACATCTTTTACCACTCTTTTCCAGTACTGATTTAATATGACGTACACACAAGGTGCCTGGGAGTTACTACCATAGTGTTCGACTGTAGTCATATTTATTTTCCAAATCTGATCATTGTAGTAATAACCAGTGGCTGCATCCTCAATTTCCTCTTTAGAGAGATCTAAGTCATATGACATTCTACAAGACTAGGGTCAGCTTTTTGTAGTTCACTCAAGGTGGTACCCATGCCTTGGGCAGATGTGGCAGGATGTAATGGTAGACTTTCCACTGTGTCCTCGGCCTCGTCATCGAGTCGGGCCATGAATGTATCCACAAGGTCAACTTGGTCACCAAGCAGCTTTAAGATTTTAGAGAGAGAGAGAGAGAGTGAATGAATTTCATCACATTCACCTATAATTGTTGGGATATAAGTAGAGGTAGTAGATATTGGAAAATTAGTTTACATATTATTTTGATTATGGGGTGCTTTTTTTTATTGTAATAAAAAAATAATAAGCATAATGACTACATCACTGAAATATATATACCAAATTAATAATAATTCTTCAGAAAAGAATTTATTAAGGTTGACATTCAACCAAAATAATACTTATATTGATGATTTATATCCAGGTTTATCGGAATCATCTTGTAGGTTAGCTCTCAATCGATTAATTTATATAATGTACTCAATAACAAAAAATATAGATGAGGTTAGTATTAGTAATCATCAAGTTCAATTTTGGAGTGAGCACAATTCTGAAATTTTCATCCAACAAATATATTATATCGCTGGTTTAACTACTAAACCAGCCTCAAATTTAATTTTTATCATACAATTAAATATGATCCAGAAATGTTTATTAAAATATTAAAACAAAAGGCGCCTCAATCTTACAAATTACTACAACGTTTTGATTCGAAATTAATTTACTTTTCTCTTCTTACAAATTTATGGCATACTCCTCTCATGCAAAAAACACAAGACATTAATATAATAAAGAACAGTATTATACATCATCTTATAAATAATTGTTTTTATAATGAGGACCAACCAATAATTGAATCTGGAATACTTGACATATACACACCTTTTTACAGTCCTATGCATATCAGTAAATTAATTAACAGAGTCATTGAACCTTACCATAAAAATACAAATAATATACATATTATAGAAACTAAAGATCTTACTCATTTACATTATGAACTTGTGATATCTTTACATAAAAAAACAGATATTGTATCTAATAAAATAACGGCAATGGTAGCTTACTTACCTAATAAATATAAAAATAATCATAACCTAATAAGATCTTTTCCCTATAAATTAATCAAAGATAATCCTTCAGATATATTAAAGAATATTTTAACTAATTATAAATATTTCTATACAAAAAATAGAGAAATAATGTTGGCGAAAAACTATAAAATTTTGAACAAAAAAAGTAGAAGTAGAAGTAGAAGTAAAAGTAGAAGTAAAAGTTGAAGTAAAAGTAAAAGTAGTAGAAGTAAAAGTAAAAGTAGTAAAAATAAAAGTAGAAGTAGGAGTAGAATTAAAAGTAAAAGAAGTAAAAGTAGAAGTAGAAGTACAAGTGGAAGTAGAAGTAAAAATATAAATAGAAATAAAAGTAGAAGAAAAAAAAGTAGTATAACAGGCAATAAAAATCGTGGAAATATAAATATGAAAAAAATACGTCAAAATAGTACTAGTACTAGTACTAGTACTAGTAGTAGTAGTAGTAGTGGTAGTAGCAGTAGGAATAATAGTCCAAAAAATTCGAGTTTAAGGTCAAATCAACCTAAAAAGAACAAAAGAGATCAAATTTTAAATAATAGAGTGAGTAAAACAAACCAAAGCAGAAGCCCTCTAAAAAGTATTTATTTTATACCCCAAAATAAAAAAAATACTAAAAAAGGATTGAAAAGTATATTAAAAAGTAGAAGATGGGATAACAACATTAATTATTTAGAATACAAAAATTAAATATTTTCGTATAATTTTCCATACCACTTATAATAAATAATAATTTGGAATACAAAACATATATATAATATAATAGATCTTTTTGGAATTTAAATAATTTTAAAATAATATGTTTCATAACTATAAGATGATGATAAGATTTTTCAGTCATAATTATAGAAGTATTTTTATTTTTATTTTGAATATGTGAAAATACTTCTTCATCACTCGATGCAAGTTGAACAGGAATCCTATTATGTTTAATTAGATACATAAGAATTCTAAATTGATTATGTTCATAAATATTACTTGTTATAATTTGTATTTTTTTTGTATATTCAATTATGTTTTCCAGTTCAATAGTAATATTATAACATAATATTCTAGTTTGATCAAATAAGTAATAAGTTAACTTTAATTGGTACATTTTTAACTCTTCTAATTTATTGAGATATCCTTTATAATCATAAGAGTTATGTTCAACATTCATATTTTTTATTATTATAAAATTATATAATATTATTAAAAAAAATATATATATAAAAGTAAACAAATTACCAAAATGCAAATATTTGTAAAATCTTTATCTGGAAAATCAATAACAGTAGATGTGGAGTTTAATGAATCTATTCAAAGTGTAAAAAACAAAATTCAAGATAAAGAAGGTATACCACCAGATCAACAGAGGTTGATATTTTCCGGGAAACAGTTAGATGATCAACACACTATAAGTGATTATAATATTCAAAAGGATTCAACCCTCCACTTGGTATTAAGATTACGAGGAGGAGGATAATCAATCATTAAAATTCCCTTTTATATTTTTTATTTTAAAAGGGCCACATACATGGCTTTCAATTTTTCCTCATAATATTTGAAAATGACATGCCGCCTAATTTTGTAAGTTAAGGAAACCAAACCAGATTCTGGAGTCCACGGAAATTGACAGAGATATACTGCTGAAGGTAAATGACAAATTCCATATTTCCTACCATAAGCCCTAATCTCATTTAAAATGGTTTTAATTATACAGGAATGTCGACAAAGTACCCTTACATCTGACGAATGAATATTTAAATGGGTACTCATCTTTATAATCATAGGAGGCGATGGCACAACTAAAGCTAAGATTATATTAGAATTTGGATAAACATAAACACATACATTATCAATTAGAGGGTGAGTCTTTAGGAGAGATTCGATCTCACCTAAACTTACATATTCGCCATTCTTTAATCTCTGGAAATTTATTTTACGATCAATTATGCGTAACATTCCTGATTCACAATTAATCTCCCCATTATCACCAGTTTTAAAACTCCAAATACCACCTTTAGATAAGAAAAAGTCTCCACCATCAACTCCTTTTCCAGTAATCCTTGAATATTCTCGGGCCACCATAGGACCACTCACTACAACTTCCCCTCTAGGATGCGGCTTATCTGTCGTTTTAAAATCTCCTTCAATCCAATCAATTAATGATAGTTTTACTCTATAATTAGGATCACCACAATGTAATACTGTTACGGCCCTCTCGGGACGCAACGGGGTTCTTACTCTGATGTCGTTTGAGGAAGATATATATATCCGACCCCAAGCCAGTAGAGGCTTTCAAGGGATGTGATCCGTGACGCAAGTAACTTAAAGGGAGTATGAAAAGGAAGCTACGAACTTAATATAATATAATGTTCACCATCACCGTATAAATATATAGAATAAAAGAGTACACAAGGGGGAGGGGTATTAACACTTTACAAGGGGATCGTGTACAATCTAGTCTTCTGCTGAAGACTCTTGATTGAGAAGCTAGGTGCCGAGTCCGCGGTGCTTTCTTCGTGGCCTCAAGACGTGTCCTCTGAGAACGCCGAGCCTACCCTGGCCACAGGTCAGCCACAACACAGGTCCACTGGGGGCACCGTCGTGGAGGCCGTCAACCACACGTCCAGCAGGTCTGCTGGCAGGTACTGAGCCAACAAGGCTGGTACGGCCACTCCACGCACGATAAAAGGGGTACGCCCTAGACAGGAGTCTCGTGTGATATCACCAATCACCCTCCTGTCCTCTATACCCCAGTGGATTATCGTCTCCAACCGTCGGTCCCGGGTAAATCCTTTCACTGCCACTCCACTGGCAGGCTTAACACACCACAGTGTTCTTCCGGGGGACGACGTCACAACAGCTGCAGCAAACTTCACAGTATGGAGACTGGCTGCCTCGGGTAGACTGACTCCACCTTCAACACAGTGGTCCCAGGTCGGCTCTGTAAGCAGACACGTCATTAATAACCGGGACACTAATACACCACACTCACAGGCTCAGATACAAACGCCCGACATATCCACTCCATAGATGGCGCTGTCGTCGGAGCACCACCTCACCAGAGGTCAGGAGCGGCGGTGTTGAGCGCTGAACCAGACTGGAAACTGGTCCTCGAGGCCAGTACACGCTGTCCTCACTAGGTGTCGTCGTTCGTTTGGCGGGGGTTTCGGGAGCTGACCCACAGATGGCGTGTTTGTCACTGCTCCAAGCACGGACGCTGGATCCGGGTTCGTAACACCTCCCCACCAAAAAGAATTTGGTTTGGGGTTCTATAAAAAACACAAACCAAATTAGCAGGGCGACACAACTCCAAATGGACTTACTTATACTATGAACTGGAGTGATGAGGCTGTCTTGTCCACAGAACTTTTCTACTAGCCATTTCCGGCACAACGGGAACTTGCAGATAGAAGGCAATGATCTGCCTGACGTAATCTTCCACACTTTCACCGTCTCCACCGAGATGTTAATCCGGAGCATAACCTCACACCTCTCGAGTAAGGATTGGTGTAGACACGATCTGGGGTGACTCGACACTTCCTTATGTCGTGGCACCGATGATGGCTGACCACAGACGGCATTTCTGGTGCCAGTCCGATGGTCCTTCAGGGAGACAGGAACCTGGAATAAAGGGGTCTGATAATTCAGAGTGATAGCGACCGCGAGTAAAACAGTACTTACAGCATACTCTACTAGGTCCACACCTAGTCCCAACGGGGCTGTTCGTACGTCGCAGGTGGCATTCGCTCTGCCACCGTCAGGTCGACCAACGTTCCACATAACGCTGCATTGAGGCTCAGCAGTCACGCGGGGGGTGTCAACCTGTCGGAAACAGTCACTCACATTATCACATGTTGTACCTCCTGTATCATCTATTACCTCCCAGGTCCCTTCAACTGCAACACTTGCAGTACAACTCTCCAATCCCTGGGACCTCTTCTCGATGTTCATGGGAGCCATCATTCGTCGGGTCGTCCACCGGTCCTTACTGAGAACACATAGAATACATAGGAGAATAAAACAAAATACCGATAGGAAACATTTGGTAAGTCGAGGGATAAGTTTCCTGAGCTTGTCATGTCCATAGCCGGCACCATCCACTAGCCTGGCTTGGACCAAAGAGGGCACTAGACCTTTAGAACATACCTCACATACCTCTGACGTCTGGGGAATCTCTGGCTGGTCCACTACACGCTGTAACTTGCCATACCGCAAGCACACCTCAGCCTTCGCTCCAGCCTCGTTGGTATCCGTGGGTGTCTGCACACGAGGCCTCTCTTCTAGCTCAGGTACCTCTGCCTTCTTAACCTCATGTTCCTTGTCGAGAGAATCAGGAGACACTGCTAGATAACTGTCGATCTGCGGGGGAGAGGACAAATTAGACATGTTCAAATCCGGGTCTGTCTTTACCTGGACATTACCATTGCCTGTTACCTCAGACCGTGCTGTTCTGGTAGACTCGTCCGCAACCTTGGGACGATTGGTGCTCCAATCGGTCACCAAGTCGTTGGCTAGTACCACGTCAATCCCAGCCACAGGGAGGGTATCGACTACTGCCAACGCACATGTGCCGCTGAAATAAGGCGAGTCGAGATGTACTGGCACTAAGGGGGCGAAATACTGCGTTCTCGGAAACCCAACCAGGATAACCTCTGGTCTCCCATCCACTCTTACTCCCTCGGGTAACGAGCTCTTCACGATCAGGGACTGGGCTGCTCCACTATCTCTGAGCACTACAATTGATCTACCAGTATGATCACTCGTTACATACCCGGTTGAAGTGTGAGAGGCCAACAAACTTGGTCCTTCCTGCGTCGTCGTAGACTGGTTTCCTACTGGTGATGTAACACAGCTCATCAACATCACCTCCCTTCGTGCGCTGCCACCTCTTCTGCCTCGGCACCTAGCAGCTATGTGTCCCTTCTGCCCACAAGTCCAGCACACCATATTCCTCCTCGGGCTCCGGTGTTTCGGACTGCTAGGACTTGTTCTTCGGGGGCTACTTGGGGGCGTCTTCTTAGCACTTTGTGGGACGGGTCTTTCTTCTTCGTCGTGAGGTCTGTCAAACCGGCGCTGGTAATTCCTCGGGACGTACTTAGCAGACGGCCTATGAGTCAGGATATACTCTTCAGCCATGGTGGCTGCTGCACTCAAGGTCTCCACCTGCTGCTCTTCTAAGTATGTCTTGAGGTCTCCAGACAAACAATCCTTGAAGTCCTCGAGCAGAATCAGCTGTTCGAGGTCTTCCCTGGTCTCCACCTTCCGAGAGGCACACCATTCTTGAAAAAGTCGCTCCTTGATGGTGGCGAATTCGGTGAAAGTGTGCTCTGAGGTCTTCTTCAGGTTTCTGAACTTTTGCCTATATGCCTCAGGTACCAATTGGTACGCCATGAGCACAACCTTCTTCACCTTGTCATAATCGCTGGAGTCGTCAAGGGATAACGTAGAGTAGGCGATTTGGGCCTTCCCAGTCAAGACTGACTGTATCATGATGGCCCAATTCTCCCTTGGCCACTCCAAAGAGGCAGCGACTTTCTCGAAGGCTGCAAAGAACTTTGACACTTCCTTCTCATGGAATTTGGGGACCATTTTGATGTTTCTTACCGGATCGAAACCACTGGTGTCCGTCGTTTGCCTCCGCCCACCTAACCGCAATACTTCTAGTTCATGTTGTCTCTCCTTTTCCTCTCTGTCCTGTCGTTCTTGCCTGTCTCGTTCTTCTCTCTCTCTTTCTCGTTCTTCCCTCTCTCGCTCTCGTTCTTCTCTCTCTCGTCTCTCTTCTCTTTCTCGTTCTTCTCTTTCTCGCTTCTCTTCTCTTTCTCGTTCTTCTCTTTCTCTTTCTCGTTCTTCTCTCTCTCGCTTCTCTTCTCTTTCTCGTTCTTCTCTTTCTCGCTTCTCTTCTCTTTCTCGTTCTTCTCTTCTTTCTTCTCTTTCTAATTCTAAACGCCTCATCGCCAATTCTTTTTCTTTCATCTCCATTTCTTTATCTTTTAATTCTCGTTCTATTTCTAACTTCTTCCATTCAATTTCTCGATTAATTTCTAGGGCACGCATCTTGACTGTTAGGAAGCTGATATTAAGCTCACCTGCATCACTGTCAACGTCACTGCCCTTATCTTCCTTTTCCGTGGAAGCTATGTCTGCACTTTCCTTTGTACTAGGAGTCTCGCCTTCCTGTTTCTCTTCTGCCTTCAGGTGCCGGTGTACCTTGGACAAGATCTCCACACGGGAATCACTGGCACGGATCTTGATCTCCAGGTAGGCGCTCACTAGTACAAGCTCTGGTTTGCTCAAATATTTTAATCTGGCAAGACAATCCTCTCTGTTCAGAAAAGCCTGAACCTCGTCCAAATCATCAATAGTGGCTTTGTCTGCCATTGTCACAGATGGAACACTTAGCACTTAACACACCGAGCACTGTTCTACGCCAATATTGCACTTTATCGCACCAAACACTGCACTTGCCAATATTGCACGTAATCACTTCGGGCACCACACTACCCAATATTGCACTGAGTCCAAGCGAACACTTCGCTCTACAATATTGCACTAAATCACTGAGCACCGCACTAGTCAATATTGCACTTAATCGCTTAATCACAGCGAGCACCGCACTGCACAATATCGCACTTAGTCACTCTGAGCACCGCACAGGACGTATAACGTCGCAATCGTCACACAGGGGGAATTATATACAGGGATTACGCCACTTCACCACCCCTGTCAAACATACTTAACAAGGGGACGGATCCCGCTGGGGATGCCAATTATGTTACGGCCCTCTCGGGACGCAACGGGGTTCTTACTCTGATGTCGTTTGAGGAAGATATATATATCCGACCCCAAGCCAGTAGAGGCTTTCAAGGGATGTGATCCGTGACGCAAGTAACTTAAAGGGAGTATGAAAAGGAAGCTACGAACTTAATATAATATAATGTTCACCATCACCGTATAAATATATAGAATAAAAGAGTACACAAGGGGGAGGGGTATTAACACTTTACAAGGGGATCGTGTACAATCTAGTCTTCTGCTGAAGACTCTTGATTGAGAAGCTAGGTGCCGAGTCCGCGGTGCTTTCTTCGTGGCCTCAAGACGTGTCCTCTGAGAACGCCGAGCCTACCCTGGCCACAGGTCAGCCACAACACAGGTCCACTGGGGGCACCGTCGTGGAGGCCGTCAACCACACATCCAGCAGGTCTGCTGGCAGGTACTGAGCCAACAAGGCTGGTACGGCCACTCCACGCACGATAAAAGGGGTACGCCCTAGACAGGAGTCTCGTGTGATATCACCAATCACCCTCCTGTCCTCTATACCCCAGTGGATTATCGTCTCCAACCGTCGGTCCCGGGTAAATCCTTTCACTGCCACTCCACTGGCAGGCTTAACACACCACAGTGTTCTTCCGGGGGGACGACGTCACAACAGCTGCAGCAAACTTCACAGTATGGAGACTGGCTGCCTCGGGTAGACTGACTCCACCTTCAACACAGTGGTCCCAGGTCGGCTCTGTAAGCAGACACGTCATTAATAACCGGGACACTAATACACCACACTCACAGGCTCAGATACAAACGCCCGACATATCCACTCCATAGATGGCGCTGTCGTCGGAGCACCACCTCACCAGAGGTCAGGAGCGGCGGTGTTGAGCGCTGAACCAGACTGGAAACTGGTCCTCGAGGCCAGTACACGCTGTCCTCACTAGGTGTCGTCGTTCGTTTGGCGGGGGTTTCGGGAGCTGACCCACAGATGGCGTGTTTGTCACTGCTCCAAGCACGGACGCTGGATCCGGGTTCGTAACAAATACATCATAACTTTTGTTGCTGCTAGTAATACAAGCCGTAGTTTCTGTGGTACCATACCCTATTATTACTGAACAATTGAATAGCGTTCGAAGCTTTTGGTATGACTCTTTTGAAATTAAATCACCTCCAATGATAACTGTCATCAATCGATTACCAAAAAACTGCTCACATATTTTCCGTAAAATATATTTATCCCAAACATGAGTAATCTATTTCAGTTTATTTTTTTTTTCAAAGGCTATATGATCCCAAATTGAATAATTATTTTTTGTAATTCCATTCATTATATATTTTAACATAGAGGATACAAAAAGAACACAAGTAGGTTGAGCTTCAATAAAATCCCCATGACATCCTTCCAAGATCTGCGGACTTTTGTTAGTTAATGTAGAGGGTGAGGAATAGGCAATTGTAATATTCATAGCAATACAAGATAATTCAATTATTAATTCTGTGACATAAGCCAATGGAAGATATGCTAAGTATAAGTTCCCCAATTGTCGATAATCAGCACGAATACAAAATGCTGATACCGCAGAGAAAATATTACCATGAGTTAACTTCACTCCTTTAGGTTCGTCAATAGTACCACAGGTATACATGATAAATGCCACATCACTCTCATCAATATATTTAATGTTATCCTTATCCTCATTTTCTTGGCCGGCAAATATTAAACTATAATATGAAATTATGTTAAAATTGTCACTCGTTTTATATGGTGAAACTGTTGGTCCTATTTTATTGATATGATCATCTAAGATAATGACATAATCTATTTGAGGACAAGTAGGTAAAATTTCCTTCTGGAGTTTAGCTAATAATGGTCCACAAGAGGTAATAATAATTCGAATTTCTGTTTCAAAAAGAGAATTGATAATTGTTTTGGGGGGCAAGTTTGTTGGAAGACTGACGACAATTACCCGTTGTCTAAGGCATCCAAGAGCTGCAATAAGCCATTCTTTCTGTGTTTCAGCATATATGGCAATCGATTGTTGTTGATTTACCCTATTATCATTATTATTATTATTAAAGTTAAAATAATAGTTTAAACCAATGCCGAATTTAATTACCAATTCATTGACCTCTTGATAAGACTGGTATATATATTTTCCTAGATTAAATTTTTCTATACATTTGTTTCCACCAAATCCTTGTCTTTTTTCTAAAAGCAGTCGAGTACCTAGACAATCATCTAAACCATAATTGGCAGCAGCAAATTGTAGAATAGAAGGGGCTGTAATTGCTTGAGACTTTATTAAATTATTAACTAGAAAAAATCCATCATATCTTCCTCCCTTTTTGAAGCTCATATTTAGAAAAAAAATAGTCTTGGTTTCTTATTATATTTATATATATATATATAAAAAATACCGATTAAGCACTTTGAGATTTGGAGAAACGATAATTTATATCATTACATTATTATTAGCTGTTTTACACTAATCAAGTGTGGACCACTCACTGAAGGTCCCAACACAATCCTGACTTCTCATCCTTTCCCTCCTTATCCTCGTCCTCTTTTCCTTCTTATTACTAATCACTTTCCACATTGATATTAAATTTAATTCTATCAAATGGAACTAGGTCATTAATATTTTTAGCTAACAGCTTACATTCCACCTCATTATGGCCATCCTGAAGCTCATGATACCCAAATTTTTGGTTGGTGTCGAGAGACGACTCTGTATGATGGTGTATTCCAGACGTCTGTTAAGATCGATGTTGAAGGATATGTTGTTGGCTGAAGTAATAAACAGAGAAAATAAATTTCCCCATAATCCTTCTCCTTATACAAATGTTGGATTCTCTACTGTCTGCTCCCATCTGTTGACATCATAGTATTTTGGGGTTACCAGGAGTAGGGGGAGAGGTTCAACAATCTCATCTCATCCTGATATTTGGCATAGGTACATGACTACTTTCCTTCATTTTGTTCTATTATTTAGATTTTTTGTATCATAACTTTTATAGAAATTTGAATTGGATTCAAGTTTATTAAAAAATAATATGATAATTTTACCATCATTAAAAAACAAAAAAGAGAGGAGGATAATTGATATTTTTGAAGGAAGGAAAGAAGAGAACGAACTGTAATAGTATATAATGGTCTATTGTGATTATATGAAAATGGTGGTTCCTTCTCCAGTTTCTCCTTTTTTTCCCTCCACCTCTTCTACCATATCCATATCTTCAGACCCCTCTACCTTAATGTTCAATTTTATATTTTTAAATATAATGTTCCTTGTCTCAATTTTAAATTCCACTTCATTGTTACCTTCTTGAAGTTCAAGTTTCATTACCACAAATGGCGGTAATGAATCTTCTTCCATTGGGAAATCATATTTTGAAAATCCCTGTATAAATAAATCTTGACTGGCTGCATGGGTACATGATATCCAGAGTCTATTCATGTAAATTGGTTTGGATTCATTTTGTGATCTTACTCGTATTGATTCTATATGATTATTTAACTGGACATCTCGTATTTCACTGAAATCAGTAACGTCAACACTATCTGAAATATTCCATGGAAATATTAAAACAATTGGGTTTTTGGAATAATATCCTTTATCATATACACAATTTTGCAATATTTTATTTATGTGAAAAGATTCACTATTATGCCAATATTTGTGAGCATTATTATAATTAATAAGAAAGGTATTAAAAGGTTTTACTATGGTATTTTCAATTTCAAATTTATTCTTAAGATTATATGATAATGGTAATGTAGGAACAATGAAAAAACCTGTTTTTATTCTTATATCTTCCTCAATAAAAGGGAAGAATAGTGATTCTAAAATTGATTTCCTGTTGTATTGTTTCCCTGTTTGAGTCATAGAGAATTGTACCAGTTCCTGAGGCACAGAATTTTCTATTTGACTAATTGAAGAAGATTGTAATAGGCCTTGAAGAATTTCTTTGCCTCCTCCTTCACTTCCTCTTCCATCTGCATCTGCATCTGTTCCTTTGCCGCCACCTCCTCCTCCTTCACTTCCTCTTCCATCTGCATCTGCATCTGTTCCTCCTCCTCCTTCACTTCCTCTTCCATCTGCATCTGTTCCTCCTCCTCCTTCACTTCCTCTTCCATCTGCATCTGCATCTGTTCCTTTGCCGCCACCTCCTCCTCCTCTTCCTTCACTTCCTCTACCACCTGCATCTGTTCCTTTGCCGCCACCTCCTCCTCCTCCTCCTCCTCCTCCCCCTTCACTTCCTCTTCCATCTGCATCTGTTCCTTTGCCACCACCTCCTCCTCCTCCTCCTTCACTTCCTCTTCCATCTGCATCTGCATCTGTTCCTTTGCCACCACCTCCTCCTCCTCCTCCTTCACTTCCTCTTCCATCTGCATCTGTTCCTTTGTCGCCACCTCCTCCTCCTCCTTCACTTCCTCTTCCACCTGCATCTGTTCCTTTGTCCCGGACAGGCCCCCACTTGTTACAAATGATATGAGTGGGGCTTCTATGGGGTACTGGTACTATTAAGGGGTATAGGAAGTTAGAAGACAGGAGTATCAAATATGGGAGAGCTAAAAGGCCCGGCCCCCAAAATAAACTATCCACAGTAGTAATAACTTGCTGCAAGACC
This sequence comes from Procambarus clarkii, assembly GCF_040958095.1. Lineage (NCBI taxonomy): Eukaryota > Metazoa > Arthropoda > Malacostraca > Decapoda > Cambaridae > Procambarus > Procambarus clarkii. Next base: position 17,682 of record NW_027189902.1, read on the forward strand.
AAATATGTTAGTCTAAGGGTTGATCACTGCGCTCCCACCTTGGAAGAAGAGATACTCTGTAATTCATGTACTTATTTATTAACCCGTTAACAACCCCCCATATACACTCACACCAATAACAATAATAATAATAACTTTACCACACTATCTTACGTTAAAAGCCTTGGTCCACGTAGGCAGGATACAAGGTTTACACTAATAACAAGCTAGGGTAAAGTACTACTGGATAAGCACTGAAGCTGGATGCCGCTTAGGGTAGTGAAACCACGTGGGACCCTAATACAAAACACAACACTTAGGGGTACCCAAACACTGGCAAAATACTATCCCCAGGTCTCACCAATCGTTACTACCAGAGTAGGCACACTCACTAATGCCCTGTACTTAGCTTAAGGATACAGGAACTTCAGGTAAGGGAAATAAGTAAGAGGAGAAGGAAGGAGAGTAGGGATACAGCCACAGAGTAGGTCTTAACCTCACGCCACCAGCCAAGAGAAGAGCGAGCTCCTCGCGACCACCTGGCCTCCCTCATGTCGTGGTGCCGGAAGGAGCCTAATTGATCGTGCAGCTAAGCACATTAAAGATCTTCCCCTATGCAACGTATTGTTACTTTATGAATGATTAGAAAGTATTAGTAAGCAAAGTTGGTGCCTATGTTATTATTTAATAATCAACCCCCAGCTCAGTCTTTAAATGCTCTTTGAGAAACAATAATAGTCTTACGTCTGGCAGGGAAGATACAAACAATTTCCATTCGAAATGCGCCAACTGTACTACTTAGGAAGTTTAATAGCTCAATTTTGACCTCTGGTTTCCACTGGAGAACCCAGGGTCGTAACACTGCCATTTACCAACTGTCATGCTTTAGTTATTTTTTTTTAGGTTCTCCTGTGACATTAAATATTCCGTGTCCAATTTATTTACTTCCCTGTTCTTTTATTTTTGTTGTGTATGTTTTTTTTCTTTCAGAGAACTCCTTTGTATTTTTTTTTGCAGAGAAATTGCTTTTGATTGATTTTTTGTTTTTGTCATGTTTTTCTTTTTGTTCTCTGTATACTCTTACAAAAAAAAAAATATGACTACTATTCTAGTGGTCACATTTTTTTTTTTTTTCTCTGAAGGGGGGAGGAGTGTTACGACCCTGGGTTCTCCAGTGGAAACCAGAGGTCAAAATTGAGCTATTAAACTTCCTAAGTAGTACAGTTGGCGCATTTCGAATGGAAATTGTTTGTATCTTCCCTGCCAGACGTAAGACTATTATTGTTTCTCAAAGAGCATTTAAAGACTGAGCTGGGGGTTGATTATTAAATAATAACATAGGCACCAACTTTGCTTACTAATACTTTCTAATCATTCATAAAGTAACAATACGTTGCATAGGGGAAGATCTTTAATGTGCTTAGCTGCACGATCAATTAGGCTCCTTCCGGCACCACGACATGAGGGAGGCCAGGTGGTCGCGAGGAGCTCGCTCTTCTCTTGGCTGGTGGCGTGAGGTTAAGACCTACTCTGTGGCTGTATCCCTACTCTCCTTCCTTCTCCTCTTACTTATTTCCCTTACCTGAAGTTCCTGTATCCTTAAGCTAAGTACAGGGCATTAGTGAGTGTGCCTACTCTGGTAGTAACGATTGGTGAGACCTGGGGATAGTATTTTGCCAGTGTTTGGGTACCCCTAAGTGTTGTGTTTTGTATTAGGGTCCCACGTGGTTTCACTACCCTAAGCGGCATCCAGCTTCAGTGCTTATCCAGTAGTACTTTACCCTAGCTTGTTATTAGTGTAAACCTTGTATCCTGCCTACGTGGACCAAGGCTTTTAACGTAAGATAGTGTGGTAAAGTTATTATTATTATTGTTATTGGTGTGAGTGTATATGGGGGGTTGTTAACGGGTTAATAAATAAGTACATGAATTACAGAGTATCTCTTCTTCCAAGGTGGGAGCGCAGTGATCAACCCTTAGACTAACATATTTGGTCTTGCAGCAAGTTATTACTACTGTGGATAGTTTATTTTGGGGGCCGGGCCTTTTAGCTCTCCCATATTTGATACTCCTGTCTTCTAACTTCCTATACCCCTTAATAGTACCAGTACCCCATAGAAGCCCCACTCATATCATTTGTAACAGTCGCCTCCTCCTCTTCCTTCACTTCCTCTTCCATCTGCATCTGCATCTGTTCCTTTGCCACCACCTCCTCCTCTTCCTTCACTTCCTCTTCCATCTGCATCTGCATCTGTTCCTTTGCCACCACCTCCTCCTCCTCCTTCACTTCCTCTTCCATCTGCATCTGTTCCTTCACCTCCTCCTCCTCCTCCTCCTTCACTTCCTCTTCCACCTGCATCTGTTCCTTTGTCGCCACCTCCTCCTCCTTCACTTCCTCTTCCATCTGCATCTGTTCCTTCACCTCCTCCTCCTCCTCCTTCACTTCCTCTACCACCTGCATCTGTTCTTTCACCTCCTCCTCCTCTTCCTTCACTTCCTCTACCACCTGCATCTGTTCTTTCACCTCCTCCTTCACTGCCACTTACACTTCCACCTGCTGCATCTATTCCTTTGTCTCTTCCTCTTTCTCCTCTTTTACATAAATAAATAATTATTATAACTGTTATAAAGAATAATATTATTATTAAAAATACAGTCATTGCTTATTGTTTTTTATTTAGGATAATTCAAAACAAAACAAAAAAACTTTTTCCAAAATACTCCACCTCATATCTAAATTAACGAAATAAAAGTGTTCTGCTCAGCTGAGTTGACCGCACATTGGATCGAAATCCTGGGTGCCCGCGAGAAACATTAGGTAGAGTTTCTTTCACCCTGATGCCCCTGATTCTTAGTAGTAATTAGGTACCTAGGAGTTAATCAGCTATCACTGGCGGCTTGGTCTAACTAGGATCCGATCACGGGAACACTAAATAACCCCAAATCATCTCAATATAACCTCAAGATATTCCCGTTACCAGGGTCATGTACAAATTATCATTAAAACATTAATATTGTTTTTAAGAAATACAAAAAATGGAAAAGCAGCAGCAACAGCAGTGTCTTTTCAATTATAAACTGTTTTTTGATAATAAAAGGAACGTAAAATTTCCAGCCATTTTATGTTTACCAACATTTATATTATATACGTTTTCAATAATCTTAGATTATTACATTCAAGCTCTAAACCCTTCTTATCAAACCAACTCATCAACTATTCAGTCCGCCAATAATATCTTAATTTCATCCTTTTTATATACACTTCAAACACTCGTCAATATGGTGGTTTATGTAGATGATGAAGATGGTGATGATGACAGAGATAATAATGGTATCCAACTAAAAAGTCCCAAGGAACTTCATAATATTTTCTTATTCGAGGCCCAGTCTATTATTAACAGTAAAATTAAGAATAATAATAAATATAAAATTAAGCCTTCATTCTTTGCTTTAGAAACCTATATAACAAATGATATCAGTCGCTTAAAATATTTACAACAACTTTTTCAGACAAACTTTCGCATTAATGGAGTTTCAAATTTGGTAGATCTTCTGAATAAACTAGAAGCTGATGGGGCAGTACCTCTTGTTGAAGGCGAATTATCTTTCATTTCAACAGCCACATCTAAATTTCCACCCGGTTCATTGCATTATACGACAGCTACCACAAAAACATATCCTTTGCCTCAGCGTATGGGTACAAAATTTTGGGGCCCATTTTATTGGCGAATATTCCACACACTGGCCAAATATAGCCAGAAAGATGATCGGTTTAGAAAAGATTCCAACATAGCATATGTTATAAATAGCTATCCTAGCCTGTTGCCCATTATTGTTCCATGTCCACAATGTCGACAACATTATTACATTAATATTCGTCCCAGTAAGCTGTCTGATAATTTATGTCAGTTGGAAAATTCAACTCCCAACGATATATATTCTCATATTCATAACAGTGTTACAGAGAATTTAATTCCCCTAAAATAATTGATACAATAGATCTTAGGTCAGCATTCATTAGGAGTATTTTGTCTAAACAAGATGTGGTTGATGTCTCTGTTCTAACATACATTACATTAGTGTTAGCTTTTGTATAAAAAGATACAAAGGAAGAGGATTCTGAGGAGTCTTTTTTGCTGCTACTGTTGTCAGTAACCACAATAAATATATATATGTTTTTTGAAGACTGGGCCGGTTAATTTCATTTTCAAATTGTTCGACTAGCCGCCTGATATTTAGAGGTGAACTATTATAATGAGGTACATTTAGTAACTCTTCGTCTTCATTGTATCCATTTGCATTACCACGCGTCACATAAATAACAAGAAAGGAATTGGTACATATTGGTAGTTTGGGTGGAAGTATCTCTAACATCTCTAATAGATCATCATAAGTGCCATTATTCTCATTACTTTTTGATGGTAAATAGAGAAGCTGATAATTAAGACTTTTTAAAATAGTTTCAATATTCTTCATTATTGTCAGTTTTCTATGTTTAAATATACTATCAACAACAACACCAGCATAACAACCATCTGGAGGAGGTTGATATAGTGATGTAATCTGTCCTATGTCTATTTTGTTCTTCAACATGTTGAACTAAATTATAGTGAATGAAATGGTAAGCTATATATATATATTAGGAAAAAAAAAATAAGTTATATATTTTTGTTTATTATATTATGGTGGTTATAGTTATAAATTTATAATTCATATAGTTTATACAATTTTTTTAATATTCTATTTTAAGTTTCTAAGGGAATTATGATGGTGATCAAAATGGAACAATGATATGAGATATATAGTACTTGAAATTTTTCTTCTTCTTCTTTTTCTTCTTTTCCATCATCATCTGTTCTATTACCACATTTTTTTTTTTTGGGGGGGGTGGGGGTGGTGGATAAAGTTGGAGTTGGTGGTGGTTGTTGTGGTGGTGGTGGTGGTGGTGGTGGTGGTGGTGGTGGTGGTGGCAGTAATTTAAGTACCTAAGGAAATGATGGTGATGGTGAAGATGGAGGGGTGTTAAAAACAACTTTTTCTGAGGAACATAATGGATCTTGGATAAGGTTAGCGTCTATTTTTGCTGTGGATGTTGATGGAGATGGAGATATAAATGCTTGCGATGATTCTTCTACTGATAACTCTGAAGCCGAAATTTCTTTTCCTTTTCCTTCATCAGGTTCCATTACCACAACTTCGGGAATGGGTATATTTGGAATTGATGGTGGCAATGTTTTTTTATAAAACTTAATCAAAATACTTTCGCATTTGTCCATTTTTTTATCTTCATGCCCTGCAATGATGCGGTATTTACTTTCTTCTCTTTGACTTTCTTTAAATACATGAAAAGTTTCATCCACTTTTTGGATAATTTCTTCCTTGGTTTTCAGTTTCCTATTACCTGAATTGTATGTAATTAAATATTTTTCGTCTTCCTGTTCTTCATTAATAATAATTAAATTACGATATAGAGCATTAGGAGATTGTGATTTCCTTTTGCGTGATTGTTTCTTGTTAGTTAATTCAACCACTTCAGGTTGATTAGCAATTGTTGCCATGTCCATAACTGATGCTGAAGTTTTAGTTTGAGTGGGATTCTTCCTAACCATTGTAAGGTTTGGGAGTCAGAGAATAAATAATATCAGAAGGAAGGGTACTGTACTTTATATAGGAACGCGATGTAATATTTTTTTCATAAATACTAACATTCTTTCACTATAATGACCTCTTACAAATGGTTAATGCCTATTAGGGGATATAAAAATACATCATTAAATATCGAAAAAGCTTTCATGGGTAAAAAAGTTTCCCAATTGGGACAAAAACAACAATCATATTATGCAATAAAACCTTTAAAAATTTCATTAGAAACTTATGATGACATTGTATTAAATATTTGCAACATTAAATCTAAATCTACTAATTTTGAAAGCAACATGAAAGGAAAACAAAATATTGGAAATGAAAATATATCGTATAAGTATATACGAATATCTAAATTAACAAACCAACTGGTTAAGACAGATCTAAAATATTTCATAGCATTTAGTCAGTCAATCTGTCCTAGTTGTTACTTTGTAAATTGTGTAATTTGTATTGATCGAAATAAATTTAAACGTTACATGAGTAATTATAAAGTTTTAACTAGAAACTTAAATGATAGTTATCCTCGTTTTATAAAGTGCTCTCAATGTCATTTAATTTTCAAACCCCATGAAGAATTATTATCAAGTGTATTCCCAAATGCAAATTCAGTCCAGGGTCTTTCTAATGCTATTTTTCGTTATCTTAAAGTGAGAAACCGTATTTTTCGTCCAACAACAGGTGGATGGCAATGTAAAGCGTGCCAAACAAAATATGAACATTCATATGCTGAATTTAGAATTTACCTTAATCATATTTGGCAAGGAAATAGCTCATCAAAAGCAGATAATAATAACACTCATGATAAATTCCTCTTTAGAAACCCAAGAATATTATTTGAGCGACTTACAACCCAATCACAATTTGAATTAAGAAATGATCCTAATGAACTTAATTATAGTGTGCATATAAAGTTATCGAATGGAATTCACCGGTTAATTCCACCTTTAGCCTTCCTTATGAATCATCAACGATCATTGCCGTTTTACAAAAAACTTATTTCCGATCCTAGTGTAAATATGAGTAAAGTTAAAACGAGTTATGGATCAGTGTTGAGTCGAATGAAAAGTGGTAAATTTTCTTCTATACGTCAACATGGACACAATAAACGATACATTGGTTCAGCCCGCGTCATTATTACCCCCTGTAATGAACTTGAACCAGATGAATGTATTCTTCCTATTAGTGTATGGAGACGACTAGATTGTCCACGTTATGTTCTTGCCCACCGTTATCCTACACTTGATGATAGAAATTTTACCTTACATCGGGTGAAAGCTTTTTGGATCTATCCAGTCATGGCTATCCCCACTAGCATTGTGCATGGTAATCATGCCGACTTCGATGGTGATGCCATGCAAGTTATTCCAGTAAGTCATAATGTGGCTTCTGAAGCTGAAGCCGTTATTCTTTTCCATCCTCGTACAAATTTTGTCTTACCAGGTAGTCTACGTTTAGCTTTTGATCATGATGAAATTTTAATGTTATATTCAACCCGTCCTCCCAAAAAGAACGTCACTTTTGGCTCGTATGCGCGATATGGCTAAATTTGGACGTAATTTGAAATGAAATCGACTCACAAAAGTGACGTTCTGTTCCGTTTTCTATTTGAGTCGTCCGGCTTACGCGCAGAGGTTATAAGAGGACACTTTAAATTAACGTTTTTCATAACGTTTTGAAACTTTATGAGAATTTCCTGCCCACCTAACCTATCACAGGACCCTTAACTTACTGTTGGTGAAAAAAAAAATCCCACATTTATTTTAATTTTTTATTCAATTTCAAATTACGTCCAAATTCGGCCATACGGGCAAACGGCCAAAAGCGACGTTCTTTTTAAGAGGACAGGTTGTTATATTACCTATATGGTCTTAATAGAAATGAAATTCATGGAGCTCTGTATCGTTTAGCTATAACTGAATCTTCCTCGAGAGCATATGATATATTCATTCATCTTAGAAAGATTTGTCATAAAATAACTAAAACTCAAAAAGTTTTTTCGATATCTTATAATGATTTACTACAGTTTATTCGTCAACCTACACCATCCTATGTTGATTTTGTTGAAAAAATATTTCCTAGTGTAAGTAATAATAATACTATAAAATGTATGATTCAGTCTGAATCATCTCGTTTTTCAATCGATCATTTATGGCAGATTGTCGGCAAAATAAATGAACGAGCTCATCAAAGTTTTCTTGAAGGAATGAACCGTCAAAGCTTTATTAAAATGGCCCAACTGTCACGTGATGCATCTAATAAAGACATAGCTCTATATGGATATGCTTATATAAAACTATTGTATTGTACTTGTTTACTTATTTGTGGTTATGACGGTAGAATTTATACACCACGTGGAATTCTCGCTGCTGACTGTCTGGAAGATATTTTATAATTTAGTTTAATTTTAGTGGAAGAAAAGAAAAGAAAAGAAGAACGAGAGAGAGAGAGAGTGAATGAGAGAGAGAGTGAATGAGAAAGAGAGAGTGAGTGAGAAAGAGAGAGAGTGAATGAGAAAGAGAGAGTGAATGAGAGAGAGAAAGAGAGAGTGAATGAGAGAGAGAGAGTGAATGAGAGAGAGAGAGTGAATGAGAGAGAGAGAGAGAGTGAATGAGAGAGAGAGAGAGAGTGAATGAGTGAGAGAGTGAATGAGAGAGAGAGAGAGAGAGAGAGAGTGAGAGAGAGAGAGAGTGAATGAGAGAGAGTGAGAGAGTGAATGAGTGAGAGAGTGAGAGTGAGAGAGTGAGAGAGTGAATGAGAGAGAGAGAGAGTGAATGAGAGAGAGAGAGAGAGAGAGAGAGAGAGAGAGAGAGAGAGAGAGAGAGAGAGAGAGAGAGAGAGAGAGAGAGAGAGAGAGAGAGAGAGAGAGAGAGAGAGAGAGAGAGTGAATGAGAGAGAGAGAGAGAGAGAGAGAGAGAGAGAGAGAGAGAGAGAGAGAGAGAGAGAGAGAGAGAGAGAGAGAGAGTGAATGAGAGAGAGAGAGAGAGAGAGAGAGAGAGAGAGAGAGAGAGAGAGAGAGAGAGAGAGAGAGAGAGAGAGAGAGAGAGAGAGAGAGAGAGAGAGAGAGAGAGAGAGAGAGAGAGAGTGAATGAGAGAGAGAGTGAATGAGAGAGTGAATGAAATTATTTAGGATGTGGTGCTAGTTTATAAATTGACTTCATACACAGTTTAAACTGTAGATATGATAAATAAAACCCAGTAGGCTCAGAAATCTATATTGGTTGATTAAATGGGTAAAAGGGAAAGGAGTCAACTCCCAAACTAATGAAAAACATTTGCTTTCCCACTAGCAACAACGAACAATGAGACATAATGTCATATAAATTAAGAACCCCCCCCCACCACTTCTCTCCACCGGGAGAGTAGCACCCTGAGCCCTCCGTCAGACCTTCAGTTTGTGGCTCCAGTGTGCCTCATCCACATCGTGCTCAACCTGCTCCCAGCCACACACACCCACCGCTCCACAACACATTCAGTATCCATCTATCTTTTGACCAATCAATAAGCAACATACTGGTCGTCCTACTTCTGGAGGATTCACAGTAAGATTAAAGTTGTATTCTTATTATTATTATTATTATTATTATTATCCTTTTGTCATATATTTGATTATTAAAGGTTTAAAACACTTTAGTGCACAAAAAAGTGAATGTCACCAAAGCATTTGCTATCCCACCACGAAGTAAATAAAGACGAAGATGACTCGCCGTAACACCCAAAATGTTCATACTCTTTCGTTTGTTACCAACCTCACAGTCATCCTACAGCGCTTATTTTGATATGACGGAACTCACAATAAAATTCCCCACCCAGACATATGCCTATCAATGTCTAATTAATGTTCCACACGAGTGTAGGAACTGGGCGAAGCGTTAGCCGTGATTTCAGCAGCGACAACACTGTTGTGATTGTACCCATGAGCATAATTTTTTTTTTTAATTTGCTCATGTTTTTCAAGTTAACCGTTTTTTTTTTTTGGTTTGTATAGTGTTCGGAATAAAATTCTCTACATAGACATATGGATATAAATGTAGAATCATGATCGCGGCCAACACAAGAGTGTGTGGAGTGCGCGATTACCCACGTTGTGTCACCAATTCAATAGTCTCTCCTTCAAATTACAATACATTACCGTTTTCTCAAATAGGCACTGTAGTGCCTATTAGAGAAAACAAGAAATTTAATGGCAAACATATTCATACAAACCCCAAGTCGATGGAGTAGTATATACCCACTATAACACAGTCCGTAAATGTAAGTCGTGATCCGACAAGCACTTAAATAAATCTTCCCGTAAATCCAAATGAAGTTCTCAGAAAAGTGTTAATTAATTAAATTTAATTTTCAAATTATTGAACTGTCCTTTTTTTTTTTTTTTTTTTTTGCCTCATTTTTCTCTGAAATGATATACTTTCATTATGAAATAGTCAATTTTTCTAATAAATTATGGTAATTTCCTTTTTTTTTTTTTACAGTTAAAGATGGTGTGGTGTTCATTATGCAGAAATTAAATAACTCTTAACTGTCCCATTTGGCATTAATAATGGATTTGCAGAAGAAGAAGAAAAAAACAAAAACAAAAAAAAAAAGTTGAAAAAGAAAGATCATGATAAGCAAACAACTGCTAATATTGATCTAGAAATTTTATTTATAGAAAACGATAAAGAATTAGATTATAAAGAATTAGATGTTTTTTACCAAATAACACTCTGTTCAAATACATTTTTTATCCATATTATTTTTCCCAATCTATCTCCCGAGAAAAATAAATGGGTTAAGGATTATTTAATGACTGACAATAAATCAATATCATTCATTAGAATAACAGATATAATTCATCAACATGCAAAGTCATTAAATAGTGACAAACTAAAAATGTTGACTGTACTATTTGAAAGTGTTATCATCAAGTCAAGTAATGATGAAATTGATTAAACAAATGTAAAATGTTTCACTATATAAAAACTAATTGTGTTATATTTATATGGCAGAAGAATATTATAGTATTATAATACAAGAACAAAAAAAATTAAAAAAATATATGACAGTATATTTATCCTTCTTCTACCTTTCTCTTCTTGTAAACTTAAATATGAAACCCAAACTAGTTGAATTATCCATGCTAGATTATGTGTGGATATATTCATGGAATGTTGAAGAACAAGAATTTTATGGGATTCCAGTGCCTCAAAGTCAAATTCAAGATAGTGGTTTAAATCGTGAAAATATAGTACCACAAGACCCTATACGAGTAATTTTTGATGCATCAAATTTTTATCACTTAGTTTTAGTTACACAACAACGTGAACTATTTGATCGTTCTATGATATTTTTGTATAATTGTGGGCTGATAGATTATTATACTCTTGAAGCTGAACATAGTCAGAGTGGTCATTTGATTATGAGCGAAGCCTCATTGGAAGATTTGCAATTGGAAAAATATCGAGGTTACGCCGCTCGCGTTTTTTGTAAAGGTTATCGTAGGTGTATGGATCTCTTTAACTTTCTAAAATATAACTACCATCCATTTGGTATTAATGCTATGGGTAAATATTTTAATTCATACCAATGTTATTTTGACTGTGAACGACGACACAATCCAAAATTTCAATCTAGGGGTTTATTTAAAGTACATGACAATCAACTTGTTTTTGTGAGTGGGGATATCGACAACTTTTTTCCACCATATCGGATCCTCTCATTTGATATAGAAACTAGTCGGCATGATTTAACTGGTGCCATTCCTCTAGGGGATAGTTCAAATGATAGGTTAGTTGCTACTTCTTTTCAGACAGCAACTGTAATGAATGCCCAATATCCAACTGAATTAAGTGACATAAATACCCTTTTGGTTGTATATTATCCAAATTCTCAAAACAAAAATAGAGAATTTTCCATGATAACTAAACAAGGAATTTCGATCCATGTTGAGATATTTTCTTCAGAAAAACAGACTCTTTCTCGATCTTTGGAGTTACTAAGCAAACCTCAACATATTTTTGCTACTGGTTATAACACTGATGGATACGACCATCCATTCCTCTTCAAACGAGCACTATTTCATGGTCTTTTACCTGGACATTTATTTTTCCACACTTACACTTTAAGGTCATATTGTGATATGAGAACCGTACCCCATATGACTCCACCTTGGATTTTAGATGTAGATGTTATGATTTGCCGTAAAAAAAAATTTCCAGTTGGTAAGTTTCTTGAACCACCTTCTGATAGTTTAGATGCTTGTGCAGAAGCTATACTGGGCCGCAATAAAGTAGATTTTAATATTGTAGCTATAAATAAAATGTATAAAAATTTAGAGGACAATGGAGAGGAACCGGATAGTTTTTTTTTTGAAAATTTTCTAGATTATTGTACTGTAGATGTGGATCTGGTCACTCAATTGAATGGGCACCTTAATACTATTAGAATTACAATGGGTTTATCTCGTATGGGCGACCTTGACCCATACCATTGTCTTGGTGCCAGTTCTACAGCTATTGTGAGACGTTACCTTATAAATTTACTTAATTCAATTTATACGGCTCCTATTGACGAACATCTCATTAATAAAGTAAACTGTTATTCACAATCTCAATGGGAAATAGGTCGTATTCTTCCACAAAATTGATACGCTAGACATTCCATCGAACAAAAGGATCATTTGGATACAGGTAGAAAAAACACTTACAAAGGCGCTGAAGTTCTTGAACCGAAAATTGGAGTACATTTAGCTTCTAATACTCATTCAATATTTGTTTTTGATTTTTGTTCATTATATCCTAGTTTAATTATTGACTATAATTTAAATCGAGGGTTCGTGACTCGAATTTCACGTTGTCAACTCCCAGAAGTTGATGAAAATTTATTTCATATACTTATTATGGATGAAGATCCTTATTTTGCTTATGTTAGTGTTAAAGTCCAAGAAGGAAAACCATACACTCAATCACCATTACGTCAGATATCTGAAAAATTAGTAAATGAACGAGGTATTATGAAAAAATTAGGAATGACCACTCAAGCTAACACTCTTAAGATTATGGTAAATTCTATTTATGGGGCAATGGCGGCCATTAAACTACTCGCAGATGAACTGGTCCCATGCATGGTTACTGGTTATGGTCGGTATCATCTTAATCGGGCTCAACATTTTTATACTAAAGATGAAAATGGAATTGGAGCGACAGTTTTATATGGCGACACTGATTCATTATTTCTGAAGGTATCTCGTTCAGCAGGAACTGGAGATGAATTGGCTAATCGTTATAATACTAATCTCAGACAAGATATACCTTCTACATGTTATCTCAAACTAGCTTTCGAAAATGCATTTGGTGTTCTAGTGCTAATAAAAAAAAAACATTATATGGCTATACAAGAAAGACAAGTTGGCAATAAATGTAAAATCAGTGGTTATAAAAAACGTATCAACCTTAGTAATCATCGTGACTTAACAAATTTATTGCAACATGTTCTTATGATTTTACGGGACAATGACCCAGCTCACATTTTTAAGAATATTAGAAATGAAGTAACACAATGGTTTAATCAAATAATAAATCAAAATGATGATGAGATCAACCACCAGCGGTTTTTGAGTACCATTAAAATTCGACCTCTTCATATGTATAAATCAACTAGTTGCATTCATTATTGCTTGGGAACTAAAATTGAGCAACTTCATCCAGGTACAATAACAGCAGAAGGTGGTACTCATATTTCATACTATACAATGGTACCATTAGTACCAAGGGCTTTAACTTTACCCAAGAGTGTGTGTCTATGTCCAGCTATTACATATAGACCCAAAATACAAATAATTAATCGTTTAATGGGATTAATTTCTGATATAGGCCAAACTGTTAATGCTCTTATTCAGACTGCTGATTCAGAAAATGCGTCTCAATATAGTATAGAAAACTTAAGCTTGGATTATCAAAAAAATGAAAGATATCAGCTGTATGAAAAACATGTTGCACATGGTTATAGAGTTTGTAATCTGAGTGCCTGTGAGCTTTTGTTAAATATTCCTTGCATTGAAATAACTTCAATATGGCCCTCATTTCATTACGAGTGTTTAGAAAATTCAAAATTTTATATGTCATCTTTGACTAGAAAACATAAATGGTGGTATAGTACTACTACTACTACTAATAATAATAATAATAATAATAATAATAATAATAATAATAATAATAATAATAATAATAATAATAATAGGAATAAAAAAAAAAAACTGAATGTAATTTTATTTTACGTACAACTTTTCATTATGATAAGACCAAAAGAAAAATGTGGGTGACTCTAGATTCTGATGCTCAATGTCGAAAATTTAGCAATTTAAAAAATATATCACATTTTCTTTCTGGTAATGTAAGCAAACTGACACATTTGGTACCAACGATCTCAATGGTGAATAGTAGCAATATTAATAATACAAACATTTTATTCACATTAAATTCTAACTGTTTCGAAGAGATGTTAGCCTTTTTTATTTTTGTTTATAGTTTGGAGTGTGATATGTATGATATAATTATGGAAAATAAACAAAATAAGATAGATAATGATGATGATCGGTGGTTAATTATATTACCATTTGTCGCCATAAGGCGAGAAACATTGGCAGAAAATTCATATTATACATTTTATTAAAAGTTATATATATATATATATATATATATATATATATATATATATATATATATATATATATATATATATATATATATATATATATATATATATATATATATATATATATATATATATATATATATATATATATATATATATATATATATTTTTTTTAAAAAGTCAGTCAGTATATAATTAGGATATCAAAAGTTCATAACTCATTATATCATTTTGACTCTTTCATACAATGAATACCTCAGGATATTATGGTCAATATTTACCTTCTCCTACCTATCCACCAGCAGCAACAACACAACTACAGCAACAACAAACAATAATTCAGGCAAAAAATGCAACCTCAATATATCACCAACCAACGACTACAGATGGAATTTATCAATCTCACCCTCCTCCCCCTCAACTTCAAACGGAAGAAAAGTATTATAGCACCCTCAACTTCATCAACGAAGATGAAGAGGTTATGGAAATTATTGCAGAAATGCTGAACAAAGCTTCAAGTTCGAATTATTATATACTTCCCAATGAGCCACCCAATATTCACAAAAAATTGATAACCATCGAAAATTTAAGAGAGTTGAATAAAAACAATATTTTAGAGAAATTAACTAAATTTAAAGAACAATATGAAAAACTCGGTAGTTCTGTATTTGAAGAAAAAATCAAGGCAAATAACCAAAACAACATGAAATATTATAGAATTAATAATGATTATTTAACTAGCTTAACCGTTAAGTTGTTGGAAGTCAAATGTTTTATAGTTTCGGGAGGAACAAAATTTGCCTTAGTACCTAATAAGATTGGAAATATTGAATTCGGTGAAGATATTCAGAAAATATTTGAAGAAAATCTAATCCAACCAATAGCTGAGGCATTAAAAATTGATAAACCTTCCCAGGGTAAAATCTGGAGCGCATCAATGTATATAGATGGTCATAAAGATAAACAATGTTCTTTAAAATGTAATGAAATACTTATACAAAAACAGCCACAATTTCAGAACGAGTGTTTGCGTCAACGTATAAATTTAGGTGTTCAATTTTGTTCTTTTGTGGCCAACTCTAAAGAAGATGAAGTTTACATGGGTTCGCCGCTAGGAAATATTTACATCAAAAATTCTAAAATATATGGGATTGGTCGTAACCGAATCCCTTACTCAAGTGAAACCTTTGTTGAAATTAGAGAATCTCCGTGTCCTGTTAATGCTTTAATTTCATTTGGTTTATCTGAAATTGGAGTTTTTAATAACAAAATAATTCTGTATCTACGTAATTTAGATTCTGTTTTTTATTCAGATGTCCCAGCTAACAATATCCGAAATCAAGCCTCTGATGCAATTAAACAAATTCTTTTAACTAATAATAGCATTAGGAAGAAACTAATGCCCAAATATAAAGATATTATTTCTAAAGTAATAGATGAAGTTCAGGTAGAAGAACCTATATGTAATGGAAGTGTCACAGCTGAAGAACCACCATTCAAACGAATAAAAATTGAGAAAAAAGTTAATGAGGACGATTTTAAAGAGGCAGAGAAGTGTAATTTAGATGTGGAAAATAGTAAAATAGTAGCTCCTTTAGTTGGAGAATTAAATGAAGAGGAGAATTGTATTAATTATGAAAATCAAGAGGAAGCAGCATTAAATTTCCTTAATATGTTCTAATAAGAAATTATACATTAAAAATGATAATGTAAAACTAAAAATTATTAAAAGAAATTAATAGATTTTTGTATTATTCCAATATGCTATATTTTTTTTTTTAACAAAACTAAATTCTATTTTTTTTTTTTTTTTTAGTAAATCACCGTTTGTAAGGAAATTAGCCTAAAAAATTTGCGAAATTCTTCTGAAATTGGTAGGTAAATCACATACTGGGAGCAAACAAGATTTGATATTAAAAGATAGTTGAGTGCTTCCGGCACCAACACCATGGAGAGAGGAGATAAAAAAAGATCCTCCGGCTCCTTTTCTTTACAGTGGCACGCTGCCTCCCGGAGAGAGCGGACGTGTGTGTGTGTCTCTCTCTCACACAGGCTAGTGCTGTTAACGGGGTTTGTGACAGCCTGCTACCCTGGCAGTGTCTTGTGCTCGATTTTCCTAGTGGACCATATAAATATAGTAAATCGCAGCAAATTTATTTCATTTCTTCTGTGAATTTTGATCGATTCACATATCAACCTTTTCCTGACACTAAAAGAAAATGAATGTGCTAATACTCATATTAATAGTTGGATTTACCAAAAGTTGTATGTGGTCCAAAAAGAAAAACACAACTACACCAATTACAACTTCCCACTTAATTGAAAATGAGAAAACATCAACAGCCCCTCTAACATCATGGGAAAATGTTACAGTGACGGAAACATCTACATTTGTCTCACTAATGATAACTTCAGAAAATGAGAGAGCAGCTTACAACACAACAACAACTAAAAAGAAAAAGATAACTAAACCTCTTATTAGCAACTCAACAACAGCCAAACCAAGACTGGTAGTAATATCAACAACCAACGACACCCATGAAGAGACGACAGCATCTACCTCTCAAGAAAACCAGGACTACGAGGAAACAGGAACTACTCCTCCCTCGACAACAACAACAACAACAACCATAACCACAACAACCAACGACACCCGTGAAGAGACGACAGCATCTACCTTTCAAGAAAACCAGAACTATGAGGAAACAGGAACTACTCCTCCCTCGACAACAACAACAACAACAAAAACAACAACAACCATAACCACAACAACCAACGACACCCATGAAGAGACGACAGCATCTACCTCTCAAGAAATCCAGGACTACGAGGAAACAGGAACTACTCCTCCCTCGACAACAACAACAACAACCATAACCACAACAACCAACGACACCCATGAGGAGACGACAGCATCTACCTTTCAAGAAATCCAGGACTACGAGGCAACAGGAACTACTCCTCCCTCGACAACAACAACCATAACCACAACAACCAACGACACCCATGAGGAGACGACAGCATCTACCTCTCAAGAAAACCAGGACTACGAGGAAACAGGAAGTACTCCTCCTTCGACAACAACAACAACAACAACAACAACAACCATAACCACAACAACCAACGACACCCATGAAGAGATGACAGCATCTACCTCTCAAGAAAACCAGGACTACGAGGAAACAGGAACTACTCCTCCCTCGACAACAACAACAACAACAACAACAACCATAACCACAACAACCAACGACACCCATGAAGAGACGACAGCATCTACCTCTCAAGAAAACCAGGACTACGAGGAAACAGGAACTACTCCTCCCTCAACAACAACAACAACAACAACAACCATAACCACAACAACCAACGACACCCATGAGGAGACGACAGCATCTACCCCTCAAGAAAGCCAGGAGACTGGGCGAGGTGAAGGTCGGGGACGTCCGCTCTGTCCGGCCAACTGTTCTGAACCGAGCTCGGACCGGCGTATCTCAGTCCCTTCGGTAGACGCTAGGCTGCGTGGGCGTGTTCTCGAGCGGCGCGGCGTGCCCACAACAACAACAACAACCATAACCACAACAACCAACGACACCCATGAAGAGACGACAGCATCTACCTCTCAAGAAAACCAGGACTACGAGGAAACAGGAACTACTCCTCCCTCGACAACAACAACAACAACAACCATAACCACAACAACCAACGACACCCATGAAGAGACGACAGCATCTACCTCTCAAGAAAACCAGGACTACGAGGAAACAGGAACTACTCCTCCCTCGACAACAACAACAACAACAACAACAACAACCATAACCACAACAACCAACGACACCCATGAGGAGACGACAGCATCTACCTCTCAAGAAAACCAGGACTACGAGGAAACAGGAACTACTCCTCCCTCGACAACAACAACAACAACAACAACAACCATAACCACAACAACCAACGACACCCATGAGGAGACGACAGCATCTACTTCTCAAGAAAACCAGGACTACGAGGAAACAGGAACTACTCCTCCCTCGACAACAACAACAACAACAACAACAACCATAACCACAACAACCAACGACACCCATGAGGAGACGACACCATCTACCTCTCAAGAAAACCAGGACTACGAGGAAACAGGAACTACTCCTCCCTCGACAACAACAACAACAACAACCATAACCACAACAACCAACGACACCCATGAGGAGACGACAGCATCTACTTCTCAAGAAAACCAGGACTACGAGGAAACAGGAACTACTCCTCCCTCGACAACAACAACAACAACAACAACAACCATAACCACAACAACCAACGACACCCATGAGGAGACGACACCATCTACCTCTCAAGAAAACCAGGACTACGAGGAAACAGGAACTACTCCTCCCTCGACAACAACAACAACCATAACCACAACAACCAACGACACCCATGAGGAGACGACAGCATCTACCTCTCAAGAAAGCCAGGCAACAACATCACCAGAAAGACTGGCCATGGCCACAACACCACCACCATGGGAAAATGATACAGCGACGAAAACATATACAGTTGTTTCAACCGAAGAAATAATAATTATTAAGGCAACCACCCCACCAACAACCGAAGAAAGCCAGTCAACTTTCGAAACAACAGAAGAAACTCCCAAAGAAGAAACCACCAACTCAACTACACCAAATGACACACAAGAAACAATCAATATCAATTCGACTGTTCTTATTATTATTATTATAATTCCTATTTTTTTGATAAGTTTAGTACTTTTCATTTGGATTTATAATAACTTCTAATCTTATACATTAAATGAAGATATAGAATTAAACGACTCTAATCAGGTTAAAACGAAATATGATTTAATAAAAACTAAATTTTTCTAATCAATTTCTTGCTCAATAATTTCAGTCTTAATGCATTTATTGAATAATTAAAAGCAAAATAAATATTTGATCATTTATTATTCCATTTTTTTTTTTGGCACACACACACACACACACCCCGGTTTGGTATTCTATTTACAGTATTAACATTTAAATTTATCCAATAAGAAGGTTAATTTGTTTTTTAAAGTTTCTAGGCCTATTAGCATAATATTTTCAGGCTTTAATGCACCTGAACTTTCAATATTGAAATAAAATTGTTTTCGTTTATTACAATCTTCCAGAAAATAAGAAGAAGTGTTGTTACAGCAATCAAAATCTATATTAATTGTCGGATTCCATTTGGCGTGGTTTTTGCCAATCCCCTTGATAGCATATGCTTTTAAGCATAATTCTTGTCCATTATTAAGTTTAACCAAAGGAATTGGGATTTCTTTGTGAAAAGATGGTATTATATCAGATGTTGTTATGAGGTATTGTTTGTCTTCACGACATTTAACATCCAAAATAAATTCTACTGCACATTTCGTACAAAAGTTAATACATTGACATTTCCATGGAATCTTTAATTTATTAATGAATTCATCTGAAGGTATTGGAATTAAACCTAGACGATGAATAATGAACTCATCACTTAATATAGTTGTATTTTTTTTAATTTGAACCCAATCAATGGCTATAGTAGGAGTCTCAGCTATAAAAATCCGCCGCAATCCATTTACTAGAGCTAAATTTATATTTTCTATTTTAAATTGTATCATGTCAGGTGATAAATCTAAAATTTTAATTGTTATCTGATCTGTATTGATAGCCATGTCTTGAAATAATATTGTTTTGAATAAACCGTTTACTTAATATATAGTATGTAAGGTTACAATATATATTCATTTTAGGAATAAAAAAAAAACTTAAATTATCATGGAATACCGGAAAACCATACCCAGGTCATACATACAATTATCACTCTTTACCCATCATCAGTCATCCATCCCTCACCCATCTGCCCCTGGCACTGGCACTGGTACTGGTTCAAGAGCAAGGGTCACTAATTCTCTTCAACTTTGAGGAAATAATAAGTAAAGTTTATTTATCTTTCCTTCTAATTTTTCGACATTTTAAAATTACTAAGGGACCTTGGGTATCCCCACTACCATCAACATCAACATTATTATCAGAATCTTCATCATCATCATCACCCATATTTCTATGGATATCAGTGTCATTAATTTCACAAGTCTCTCTATTGATCTTAGCATATCTGAAATTATACTTAATATTATTAGTATTCATTTTTTGGGAAGATGCATTATCATAGTCTAATGCACTGTACAAAATATATTTCTGTAAACCTACTACTGCCTGTTGATGTGTAGCAGCAGTTAGTGAATCAAACACAGTAAGTAATTTGAAGTGTAATTTAGTGGCATCTCTAGAATTGATCTCTTTGATATCATGATCACAAATTACAGTGTCCGTCAATTTTCTAACAAATTTGTAAAATAATTCACTACTATACATGTTTGCTTTTTCAATAAAATTTACCATGTATAAGCTATTATTATCTATATACTTTTTATTGTTAAATTGAATATGTTTTCTTAACTTACCAATTTCATTAATAAGATATTTATAAATTAACTTTTGATCCTTCCGGTCTTGTTTTACCATTAAAAATGTCCATAAATTTGTTAACATTCTAATATATAATATTATGTATTTATATTCTAACGAAAAACCTTCATTTTTAGGTATTTGTTCAATGTATTTAGACAAATATTGTTTTAAAGTTTTCATGTCAAAGAAACGAGTATTAAATTTCAGTTTGAATCCTGGAAAGCCCAATCCAGCGATTTGATATATTTTTCTAACTATAAAGTTATTTTTATTGGATTCCGATTGAGGGAAAATATAAGTACCATTGTTTTGAATACCCCTTGGACGAGAAGAAGAATTGAGATTTCTATGAGAGGGGGCATTTATTCCACCCTTCTGGAGTAGACCATAAGAAGATTTATTTCCATTAGATGGACCAGGATCACTGATCTCGTCTACTTCATCTTCAATATTATCTTGTATGACATTTCTATGAATTTCATCATCTTCTGTTGGACTGTTTCTATCTTCTCTTACTTTGGCTCTTTTGAATCTCCTAATTAATCCATAATTAATTCCCCCTTTTTTTACTGATCCTAATCCCTCTCCTGTAAATATATTAAGTGAAATATAGTAATGAATTAACAATCTTAGTGGTATTTCTTGTTTTACTGTTAACAGTGGGAAAAACTTTTTATTAAAATTACCAGTTGAATATGTTTTTGAAATTCTTATTTGGAAATATTTTTCTTTTCCATTACGATTTTGGAAATTAAAAACAATTAATTGACTCCTAGTTGAACTGGACATTTATTTTATACTATTTATTTTTATATATTTTATAAAAAAAAATTATTTTTTAATAATTTTACATACACTTTCTAAATTTAATAAAGTCGAATCATCCAAATTAAAAAAAATTAAATCTTCTGTTTTTATTTGTTTTTTAATATCATTGAAAAGGTTTTCTAATTTGTTATGTTTGTTATTATTGTTTTCTCCATTTTTTGGAGATTCTATTTCAATTTGTGGTTTAGGGGACGATTTATTATTTCCAGGTGAAGAAAACATTATATGTTTTTCAGTATATTTTCATTTCACACACACATATAAATATAGAGTATATATCCTGTTTTTTTTTAATACCTGTTTAATTTAATTTTGAGTTAATCTAGCAAGATTTCTATCATTTATTTCACAATTTTGTTCACAAATTCCCTCTATGATACTAATAGTTGGTTCATTAATTGGTAAATGGGATTGTGGAATATTTGCGAAACGATTGCTGTTTATTGGTAGCCATGATACCTGGTATACGTTTTCAAAAAAAAGATGAGCATCTGCCAATGAAATATTTTTAAGGGCCTTGGGGAAACTACGCAAAAGAACTGATAGACGATGTAGGGTAATGAATCCACTATATGGTTTCTCTACCAGATGGCACTCTTCCATTATTTGGGCTACAATTCCACGTTCTGGTGAATATAACTCAGTTGCCTCCATAATGTTAATTGGGAGTGTGAGAAAGTTAACAGTCTGGTTCATTGATACAAACCAGGGCAAATTGAGTTTATCATGACAGTTAGCATGAATAAAGAGTGCCATCATTCCTTCAGTCAGACGCTTTTTCTTTCGATCATCAGTCATGAGATGAAATTGGGGAAAAATTGAATATTGAAATGACGTAGGCACTTCAGAATCAAACCGCGCACGGAATGAAATGAAACGAAGTCGTTGCATCAAGGCTGAGTCATATTCGCTGAAAGTTGGGCAATTGTTGCCAAACAAAAAAATAGGTGTTGCTAAATTATATGTATCCCCATCCATATAGTTTTGACGAATCCACATTGGGGCATGACCGCTCAATTGCTTTAAAAACAGAGAATTAAGGGTTTTAGTCGTACTCAGTTCATCCATGTACCACATTCTAACCATTTTTCCACCTCTTCCTAAATCATGGGTCCGTTCTTGGAGACCCTTATGAGCTGTATGTACTGAGAGAATACCTGTCAAATCACCAAGAGTTAGAGTAAGAGTATTTAATAAAGCAGTTTTTCCTGAATTTGAATCTCCAATACCCAAAGTTATCTTCTTGTCATTTTGTCGATGGCATGCTTTTACTATTAGTGAAAAAAAATAAATCATAGTAGTTGCATCATAGCAAAAGATCTGTGCTAGTGTTAACAAAATATCAACTAATTGACAATTACAATTAGGTTTCACTGGTTCACCAACATCATCTTTTCGTATAAACCGTCCATTTACCTTTAGATTTTCTTTTAAAATAGCATCTAGATGGTAAATACTTTCTTTGATTGGAATTTTACGATTTTTTATTCCATGACGGCATTCTTCAATGAGTCTATTAAGAAGATCTTGATATTTATTTTCTATATTAATATTTTCTGAAACTCGGTTTAGTGATTCTAAAGAAGTAACCATTTGTTTTAGCACATAATATTTGGCAAGTTGAGCTAATCTATTCATACCATCATTCCAAAATCGATCTATAAAGTTTATATGATATTGTTCACGACTAAGTAAGAGAATTTTATGTTTCTCTTCAACTGTCAACTTCTTATAATATTTTTTTTTTTCGCTTTCGTAATGTAGAATATCTTTTAATATTGGATTACATTGCTGCATAAAAAAGGTACATTTTGGTATGTGATCTAATAGTTTCAATACTTCACTCCAATCATAAATAGTTGGTCTTGTATCAGAATTTGTATTATTTGATGATTTGTACAGGGGAAGTGGTAGGATATAAAAAATTTGGTTCATCTCACTACTGCTACTGCCGCTGATGATATAACATTGAGAAGAAGCAATAAAATATCGAGGTATATCCAAGATTTTCATGTTTGCATAAAAACTCTTTATAGAATTTAGAAGACTATTCTGAATAAGACTTCGTTTCTTGTAATTATTATTATTATTATTATTATTATTATTTGTACAATCAGTAGTTTTTTTTTTGACTCTACCTTTGGCTGAAGGAGAAGGAAGGTTTGAGTTTGAATTCGATGAAGAAATTGATGAGGTTATTGATGGAGAAGGTGATAACGGAGGAGGAGGTGGTAATAAGTTGCTGTTGGATTGTAGTGGTGTTGGTGGTAAGGTAAGTGAAAGAAACATTTCATTTTCCAGTAATTGTGGTTGTTGTTGTTGTTGTAGTATGCTATCAATTAAAATAATTTGACGTGCAATGTAAGCTAGGTCTGGTGCTAGTAAAGAAGAATTTATGTGATTATTAGCTACAGACCACTTCTTAGTAGTATTATCCCAAACATTAATCTGGCGCGAATTCTTATCACATATAATAGGTTTATATATAGCTAAAAAATTGTTATATTCCGTTATACCAAAATTCTGTAGAAAAGAAAAAGCTATTATAATCCGAGGAATTTTAGTAGGACGTGAATTACTATTAGCTGATGGTACTACCCGATAAGTGTCACTGTCAAACTCTTCCACATTTATATTCATGACAAAATCCAATCTTTGAGAATCAATTTTTTCTACTAGATCAAAAGCTTCTTTCATTGATACCACATCACTAACAATTAGAAGATTTAGAAGACACAAAATTATCCAATCTTCTAATTCTTCTTTTACTTGCTGGTGTTCCTGATATCGGTTAAGAAGATAGATGATTTCATAAAGTGGTCCAGTATCTAAGTGATTAAAATTTAAATCTCTAATTATTTTGGCTATAAAATAATTGTAGTCAGGAAATGTCATTCCCAGGGACTTTTGACGGATCTTTTTAACATATAACAATGCTAAAAGATACAAGACAGTGTGAAGATGTTGTTTACTCTGCAAACATAAACGGGTTATATGTTCAATGGTAAATGGCTGAATTCGTTTCAAGAAAGAATTGGTATCTCGACTGATATTGCTACTGGCAACTGTTCCGCGAATAGATGTTTGCCTTAAAGGTTGAACTGTAAACACTTTTTCAATACGATTTGCTGTCATTTGTATTTTATCGTAGTCAAAGTTTGCCTTAGCGTCATTGTCATTTGTAAGAAGAATCAGGTAATGCGGAATTTCGTTAATATGTATAAAACTATTTGGATATTTTTCAAGTATAATTAAGAGTTGGTTATTCTCTTCTTGTTATTCCTCTTGAAAATGAAGAGATTTATATATAGAAAGTTTATATTCCTTACTAAGTGTAACAAAAAATAAACCCACTATAATTTTATTGATAATATTGTTAACATTGGAAAACATGAAAAAATCTTCTTCTGTTATATCTGGTATTTTTTCTTCATCTCTCTCCCTAGAATTATCATAATTTTCATATATAGTAACATAATTTTCGGCGTCATCAATATTTTCTTTGTTTTGCATAAATGTTTGACCATTTTTCTGAAAAACATCCAGAGCATATGTATCATCATCCAATCCGATAATAGTTGGGAATCCTCTAATGGATGAAGGTTCATGATATTTACAGATATTATATAAGTCAAAAACTTCACCCATACTTGATAAAATATATGAGGGTGGTGAGTTTGACATATCGTAAATATTATTTTTGTGGAAAACCGCATATGGTAAATAGGTGCAGTCCATTTCGTTTAAAGGTGTTTGCAGTTGAATTTTTTGAGAGCCAAAAATACTATAATTGGTAGTAATATCTACGAGGGTAGGTAAGAGTTCTTTACATGAATTGGACATTAGGGCAAAATCATAATAGGAAAGAGTTAGGTGGGGTATTTCAAGATGAAATCCTTGAGTAAACGTTTGTGATTTACCTAAAATATAAATTGGTAGCCAGTCTAGACCTAAATAATAAACAATATGAGAAACAAGTTCATATATGACATAATTTGTATTATAATAGATCTGTCCATTAACAATGGATGTTGTTAATTGTAAGGATGACCCTGATTGTTTAAGTGTTAGATATTCTAGGTACTCAGCTGTCGATAAACGAAATGATTCAAGAGTACACATTTTTTTTAAATCAACATCCAAGATAAAATGTATGTAATCTAAACTAGGTAGACGTATGACATGGGAACCACTTATAGTGTTTGTCTCCCAAAATCTACGATATAAATGATGAACTGTTCCATTTGTTAATAAAATCAAATCAATTTCTCTTTTCCCACACATATCTGTTAGTGATCCAAAACCATATAAACTCATCTTATTTTTTCTTGATGAAGTACAACTTATAGTTTGAAGATCACGAGTTATTTTATTAAAAGTCCCAGTATTGGGATTGATATGTGAGTCTTGATAAGTTCGTTTTAACGGATCATAATTTTGAATAAGTGGATAAGTATAATATCGATCATTCATTTTAAAGAGCAACATAGTGAAATTGTAGTATACTTATAGATGGGAAAATCTTTTTTTTTTTTTTTAATTTAAAATAATATACATCTGTCTTTAGCTAATAGGGAAGCTTTTGTGAGACGTTGGTCGAAAGGAATTTTGGTATTGACATTGCTCACCGATATAGTGTCCATTATCCATACAAGCACATATGGTGGTTATTAAATTAGTTTCCCCAACATAATTAATAGGAAATCCTCCATTTAAACATTTATGATCAGTGTCATAATTACAAACACTATTAATGCAAGTAACTCCTAAAGAAGAAGAGCAAAATGTTTGACAGTCTTCATTTTTCTGGCATGCTATATTGTTAATAGTACAATCCATCTTTCTTGTAATCTTTTCATATGGAGGGTGTGACATTAATATTAAATTAGAGTCTATCTTTGGATTATTACTCATATTTTTCTTATAAATGTAATTTAATATTATTGAATAAAGAATTAAACATATAAATATAATATAAAGTTTCATTATTTTTTTCTGACCACAGATAACAGATAAAAATACATTCGCCAATTGAACAAGACACTTTCAATTACTAATTTGAGTATGTTAAGAGGTGGGCGTTGTTTTTTTGTATTTAGTTTTCGATCATGGATAATAGCCCATTCTAAATTCCCCATGATAGATGTTGGAAATGGCATTAATGTTGACAATATATAATTGACTAAAAGACGTGTCAAACGACCATTTCCATCTGAAAAAGGATGGAGAGTAAGCATTTCTAGGATAAACCATGAAATTAATTTAAAAATCCATTCAAATTCTTCCTCTGGCCCTAAAAATGTGAATATTTTTTGGGTCAATGTAGAATTGTAATTGTCCAAAATAGCCAAAATACGATTTTCTCCATCCTGAATTGAATGGATATGTGGATATACATACAAACCCTTGACACTTGTGTTATTACTAATCTTTGTACAGCGTATATTGGTACTTACATAACCACATTTTTCGGGTGATAACAATCCTCTCATTAATATTTTGTGTAAATTTAAAACACAAGTTTCAAGATCAATTAAACCTAATAAAGTGTACATATCCTTATCTCCTACTATCTCTTCCTTAATCTTTTTATGACCTCTAATGAAATTTAAATATTCTATTGCTCGTAGTAAGTTTCTAACCTCTCTAACTTTCCAATTAGTGATTAGAGTTTTCTTCTGGTTGTGTGGCCAAATCCCAATATTTTCATGTTTCATTAAATTAGTTAAAAAACCATATTCCATGGTTTTTACAACTAACCCTTGAACTTTTTTATTATTATCTAGACCTAAATATATTTGTTTAAATTTATTAATTTCAGATACTTTATTTTTTAAGTTTAGGCTTAATTCATATGAAAAAAACATCGTTTATATATTTAAAAAAAAAAATAAACAAGCATAATATACTATTATTTTATCTTTATGTTAAACGAATAAAATAAAAAGTGACACTTTTTTCTTTGTTTTAGGGTTCGGATTTACTCTGTGAGCACACTGCACAACCTAAAAACTACAAGATGTCTCAATGCCAGTTGTATACACATGCATGATTCTCCAGCCTGTGGGATTCTTCTGCTTTATTGTTTTCAATGGCTCCAATTAAGAACAACGTGAATCGTCGAGATCCACTCCCCAGTGTGCCACCAACCACCTTTACATCAGAAGAACAACTCTATGATGGTCTCCCTAAATATTTTATATTAAAGGGGACTCATCTGTACTCTAGTATAAGAAAACTGACTTATGTTCAAGAATACCATAAGAGAATAAAAAAAATTATCTCCCTATCCTATCCAGAATTGGAAGATAAACAAAAATATAAAATATGGATAATTAATGATCAGTTGGAAAAATTATCCACATTTTCTTACGTGGATAATAACAATGGTTGGTACATTTGCATAAAATGTAATGGCATATTTATATCATTCCAGAAAATAATAGATCATGAGTGTAAGAGTATAGTATATACAACTACATTAGATAAAATTAATGAAATATTATATATAATAAAGGCAATGAAAAAAAAGGATAAGCATGATGATGATGATGATGATGATGATATCGATGATGATGATAAATCTTTTGAAGAGTCAGCCTTTTTATTTAAAACCAAGTATGAAAATTTAAAGACTCAAATATCAAGAAATAAACAAACTTTCATACATGAAGGGTTTAGATTGAAGAATGAAATCATTCCAATTATGGAATGTAACTGCTGTGAAGTAAAATTCCCACTTCAAAAGTATAGAAATAATATACTGAAGATAATCGACTTACATAAGAATGAAGTGAAACCCAAATGTTCTGCAAAGAATATGAATTTGACAGAATCTTTTAAAATAATACTGGAAAGTTTACATTTCATAATTAAGAACCAATTTCAGTATAAGAATTGTGATATAGATAAGAATAGATTATCTAGAATTATCCTACAAAAAATAATTTCATCTGGTTTTATACATCAAGATAAACGGGAAGTTTTAGAAGACTACTTTTTAGGTATACAAATCAGGAATTTATTCAAAAACGAAGGAAATGGAAATATTCTTCCCTCAGTCACTAAAACTACAACTAACATTACTGAATCAGCAACTACATCATTATTATTACATGATGATAAGGATAATGAAGATGATAGAAAAAGAAGAAACAGCAGAAGTAGAAGTGGCAACAGAAAAGACATCAGCGTCATAAGAGGCAGCAGCAGCAGCAGAAGAATCAGCATCAGAAGAGACAGCAGCAGCATAAGAATAGGCAGCAGCAGCATAAGAAGCAGCAGCAGCAGCAGCAGTAGAGGCAGCAGTAACAGTAACAGTAACAGTAGTAGTGATGGTGGTGGCAGTGGTAGTAGTAGTAGTAGTAGTAGTAGTAGTAGTAGTAGTAGTAGTAGTAGTAGTGGTGGTGGTGGTGGTGGCAGTGGTAGTAGTAGTAGTAATAGTAATAATAATGATGATGATGATGGTGATAGTGATAACAGTAAAGAAGATAATAATGAGCATGATACAGGCAATAAGGAAGAATTAGGGTCATTGACAAACAAAGATTTAGATAAATCTGCTACTTCTACTACTACTACTACTACTACTACTACTACCACTACTACTACTACCACCACCACTAGTGCCACCACCACTACTAGTGCCACCACCACCACCACCACTACCCTGACCACCATCGTTGCCACTGCTGTTGCTGTTGCTGCTCCTGCTGCTTTGGAATCTGATGATGAAGAATCAGTTTTGGAAAGTAAGGTGAAGAAAAATATAACAACATTTAAAAGAATTGCAAACAAAACTCAGGAAAATGGAGTTCATCATGTTTAACAACAACAACAGCAACAACAACAGCAACAACAACAACAACAGCAACAACAACAACAACAGCAACAACAACAACAACAGCAACAACAACAACAGCAACAACATAGAGAAGAAGATTTTTTTGATCAAATTCCTGATTTCATTGATGCCCTCTTTCCCTCAGAAACTAACACCACAAGAGGAGGAGAAAAAAATAACAACATTTATTTGCCATCTACTTCAAGCTCAAATTATCAACTAATATCAGAAACCACCAATTTACCAGCAGCCAATTTGAAGTGTAATTATCATCAACCTAACATACAAATTGAAGAAGAAAAATAAACAGATCTGACTTATATAATTGATAAATATTGTAGTAAAGCAGGTGAATCAATTAATAATGATTATCAACAACTAATGGTGTCGTTTCCTGAAAATACAATATTAAGTTCAGGTTTGAATGAAGATGCATATGTTAATCAACAACAACAACAACAACAAGATCAACAGTTTTCAAATACCTATTACAATGCACCTCCAAATTTATATCATGAACATTCATTGACATTCCTTAATCCAACAGTGTCACCATCTACCTCAGGAGCAGGAAATACGTTACCCACTTTGGGTTTATCTCTAAATACAATTTCAAGTTCAGATTGGAATGAAGATGTATATGTTAATCAACCACAACAACAACAATTATTAGTATCTAAAGATCAACAGCTTTCAAATACAAATACAAGCTACAATGTACCTCAGATACATGCTGATGGAAATTTAAAGCATGTACATTCATTGCCACCAACAGTGTCACCATCTATCTCAGGAGCAGGATCCACATCTGGAAATTCATCATCCACTTTGGGTTTATTATCTCTTTCAAACCAAGATGAGAAAATAACAAGGGAAGTGAGTTTATTATCTCTTTCAAACCAAGATGAGAAAATAACAAGGAAGCGGAAAAAGGAAGAAAGGAAAAAGAAAAAGAGGGAAGAAAAGAAAAAAAAGAAGGAAGAAAAGAAGAAGAAGAAGAAGGAAGAGAAAAAGAAAAAGGAGGAAGAACTTTCTGCAAAGCGAATAAAATATTTGGTTATACAAACTATAAAACAATCATTCCCAATATTATCTGAAGAACCTCAAACCCCATTGACTTTGCCCTCATCATCATCATCATCATCATCATCATCATCATCATTATCATCATCATCATCATCATCATCATCATCATCATCATCATCATCATCAGCATCATCATCCAAAAAAAGAAAAAAAAAGAAAAATAGTTGTTAACATTTAATTGGTTTTGATTGTTAAGGTTTTAAAATTTTCTTCATTGTCAGTAATAAATAAAAGAAAAATTTGAATTAGTTAAACCATGTACTGTATATATTTTTTAGTACAAATTAACAAATTTATAGATCTACTAAAGAATTGGAATCTGCTATGAAATATTTTTACCATATGCAGCAAAAATAGAGCTGTATAGTCCTTCGAATGTAGAAGCTGGGTGTAGTGGAGTTTCGAGAATATAATAAGTTTTTTTGTTACAAAAGAATAAAATGAAACCTTTTTTCGAGGAACATTTTACTTTCATCCTAGACTGAGAGAGTGTGTTAGCCAAAGCTCCTCCGTTTTAAAGCTATTTATTATACATTATGGATGTTTTAATAATTGAACTAGTTGAAGCTCTGAGGACAGAATTAAATTACCTACGGGACGAAGTACAGCAGTTGAAAGAGCATCAGGCGAAAAGAAATGAGGGGACCAGCTTTAAAAAAAACACTTGGAAAGTTGTTAAGGATAGAGGTCTTAAGAAAACTTTGGTAATAAATTATCTATCAGCTCACCCACAAGATGAAATTCATTCAGATTACAGTGCTTAAAGTAACAGTTACCTAATTTTTAATTAAAGCTCTTCTAACCTTTGATATATATTGATGAAAATATCCTTGAAAAAACAACTATTCTAATAAAATTTTAATCATCACAAACACTTTATGACCTCTTGTTCTTTTAAGCTTTGTATAACAGCAATTATAAAAACTTAGCCCAGACTTGTCACTGGCTGTGCTTGTTCTGCCTGACTTGTCATTGGGTGTGCTTGTTCTGCCTGACTGACTTGTCACTGGCTGTGCTTGTTCTGCCTGACTGACTTGTCACTGGCTGTGCTTGTTCTGCCTGACTTGTCATTGGGTGTGCTTGTTCTGCCTGACTGACTTGTCACTGGCTGCGCTTGTTCTGCCTGACTTACTTGTCACTGGCTGTACTTGTTCTGCCTGACTGACTTGTCACTGGCTGTGCTTGTTCTTCCTGACTTACTTGTCACTGGCTGTACTTGTTCTGCCTGACTGTGACTTGTCACTGGCTTTATTTACTTAAATCATTATTACCATTGAGATGTTGAGGGTAATTATAACTGTATATAATTAAAGTCAGAATCATCCTTTATTAACTTATTTACCTTAAATTAAACCTCACATTAGTACAAGCCAGGAATTTTTTGGGGGTGCCTAATTTAAAAAATCAAAACTATTAATAATGTCATCAATTCTCATTATATATTTCTACACAATAATAACTCCAATAATCATATGTCTATTCTCATATAAAAATGAACAGTAGACCTAATAAAAATGGGCACACTAGATGTTTGTACATGAATGTATTTTTCATTTAAAACACTTTTAATAACCATAGGAAAGTTGGAACCAAACATTATCACTAGTCGTCCTTTGAAATTTTTAAGTATACTAACGATAGTCATATAAAAATTCCCAATTGGTTCATTGATTATAAGTATATTGGCATTTGAATATTCTTTATTAATACAAGTTTCTTTAACTATATGCCTAATATACCCGTTTGGTAACCATTTAACTGCAGTTATATACTCTAATCTTTCTGTGTTTTCTGTTGGAATAATGCTCACACCTCGATTCAGCAAAAAACTCTCAACCCATCCACCACGAGCATAAATAGACACCACAGTGTCCTTTGGGTTTATAAAACTCATTATTTCATCAAGTTCCTTCTTGGTAAGTATATGCTTTCCAAAAATAAAAATGTGCTCTTGCCAATAACAATCGTTAGCATAATTACAAATATTTTGAAGATGTTCTAATCTTATTTTTGATGCACAATTTAAGACAGTAGATTTCGGCTGGAAATAAGCAATCTCACCTTGCCAAGATAATCGTTCATCTTCAGAAAAGAAAGATGAACGTGGATAACCATCTATTGGTAGTTCAGGGTGGAATTGAGGTGAAAATTTATTATTTATATGATGTCCCCAGAATGGAACATGTGCAACTGAAAGATCTTGCAACTGAATGTGATCTAAATCAACTTCAATATTTACTAACTTAGGTAGAGAGGATTTCTTTTTCTTTGGGTGTATCATTAACATTATTAAATGTAAAAATGCACCATGAAATAAATCTGTTTGGTTGCCTTCAGGAAATTCTTTGATTATTATGATATATGTACTGTAAAATAGAATAATTAAATAAAATAAAGTTAATATAACCTGATAACAGTTCATATAAAAAAAAGGAGTAACATTAATCCCATACTTAAAACCATATAATAACCATGTACTCCATAGATTAATTTCCACATAAAATAAGTAATCATTAAACATGCTACTAGAAATAAGACATTTGTGTCATCTATAGTACATATACCAATTCCTAAGCAGAAATATATAACCATATATTGAACTTGCTTCCTGCAAACTTCTCTGTTTCTTTCACATATTAGGCAAAAAAGAAGTGCAACAAAATTCACTTCTCTAAGCCCTGAATAATACCAAAAAAGACCACAAAGAACTGTCCACAGGTTAAATATGTGTGTACTATAAACATCATCTAAATACAGTTGAATTTCATATGAAAGTGGTTGCCAAATGAAATCTTCTAACAGCAACATCATGATGATAATGATGATGATGATGGAAGCCAATCAATAAGTCTATTCTTACTTAAACATCCTGTAGACAAAAGAAAAAAATATGACTTAGATTATTTCCACACCATACAACACATACATACATAAATCAGCGATGTTTCTTATATTTATAGACTTCCCCATCTTTATATATATGAAGATCAATAGTTCGAAGAATATCCCCTAAACATTCTAAATTGTTTTCAGATTTTGTTTTAGGAAGGCAGTTTAATCTTTTAAGATTTTGTTTGGGGAGAGAACAGAGAAGAATAGTCTCTAACCAATTTACACATTTAAATTTTTTCATAAGTAAATTATACAAATTATATATAACAATTCTTGTTACTTCATTGACATATTTTACAGTAGGTGATCGATTATATACATTACTTAAATTATCTTTTAGGTCATATATATCGGTATGGGACAGAAGAATGGGTTTAATACATCTTTCATTCAATATAGGTTTTCTAATTAGAGAATAAGGTATTTTTCCTTGTATAATCCAAATAGATTCCATAAGAGCCCATCCTTGATATCGTAACGTATTTTCTAAGAGAATAATGTATAATTTGATAATATGAATTCTTTTTAGGAGTTTGTATAAATAATAACTGAATTGTCTTCGAATAAAATCAAGAATAAATTCACATCGGTAATGATCCCATTTTCCATTTATTATTAAAAACCCAATATTTTGACATATATCTATATATGTGTCAAACATAACTGATATAATATTATTAAATTCACTATCTAACATATCAAACATTGGCAAATAAATATGCTTTATATTATAATTATAAAGATTAATTGAATAATTTAATATATCAATAAAATATTTACCAACTAAAATTTTAACTTGTGAATCAGTAATAACATCTCCCATTATTTTTTTATTTAATAAAAAATCAAATGGTATGGTAAATAAATTTGTTTTTGGTATACGACTACACTCAGGAACAGTACTTACTGTGATTACAGGAACAGATGAACTGGTCTATAAACCCTCATAATTTGCCTGTTTATATATCTTCCATCCCAGGTATACAATAATTACTATCTCTATTATAATCTCATTTGTGTTATTATTATCTTTCCATAAAATATAGTGAGACTAAGACATGGAGGTAGGGGAAGGGGGATGGGGGTGCATCCAAGAATCTCTCTATCAAGTCGATAATATGGCCAGATTCTCTACGTCCTTATTTTTGCAAGCGTCCATGAACACATCATCTTCTTCATCAGTGAAGTGTCGCTACTGCCATCCTTGACCCCGACTCAAAACTTAATTTAACCCCCCATAAATATAAAAATTGGTGTTCTATGATAATGTATAAATACTATAAACCTCATTGAGATGGTAACTAAAATACAAAGTTAGTTGGTATAAATACTATAAACCTCATTGAGATGGTAACTAAAATACAAAGTTAGTTGGTATAGTTTGACAACCTGTTGTAACATATCTATATTTATAATATAATAATTAATATATGGTCAGTTTAAATGTACATTTTTTTATATAAAATAGGATGAAATAAAATATTAATATACAGTTATTCCTCATCATTGATATTTGCACATTGAGCACATATTAAATCAAAACTATTAAAACGTGTAAATCTTACCGCTACCATATCACACCAATTGATTTTTTGTTTTAGAGCAAAATATTCATCCTTTAGAGATTTAGAACAATGAAGACAGTAGTGGCGTTCACTTATATTAATTTCATTAAATGTCGCCAATTGTTGTCCAAGAATTGTATTAATATATTTTTCAAATGAATTATTCAATTCAATTTCCAATACATCAAATTTTAAATTGTTAGTGATTGTTGCAATCATATGATGTTCACAAATTACATCTTTTCCTTTAAATAATCGAACTAATGAAAATGTTGGCATAGTTTGAAATGTTATTAACATATCTGTATAAATGATATAATAATTATAACTTGGATGATATTCACCATTAAAGGTGCATTTTGTTTTTAACCAAAATATAAAATCTGGTGTTCTATGATAAGATAATGCATAGGCACTATAAATCTCACTGTAAGTTAACGGAGGTGGTAACCAACAATTGCAATTCACCATCATATTCATGTCGGTCATATAAATTATATATAGAGAGAACATCATCTAGAAATCTTTGAAAACTCCCATCTATTGTAATAACACAAAATTTTTCCATATAAGAATTACAATAATGGTCATAACAGTACATATATATACTTGAAATAGATGAACAAATAACTAAAACATTGTCTTCACAACTCCTTTCTTGCACCTGACACATTTCAGTACTTACAGGAATTATAAAGTTACGTAGTCCCAAAATACAATACATAATCCAACATAAATCCTGATTCCTCTTACTTACCATTAGTAGATATACATTAATATTTAAATTATAACAGGGTTTATTTTGTTCAGATAAAATGTTTCTAAATTTGATTACTGAAATTTCTTTCAATTTTTTTCTCCAGTCTTCCTCCCTATTAATATCAGAAGAATCTGGCATAAGCACCAATACATCAAAAGAAAAAGAAAAAGAATTAAACATAGAAAATGAACAAATAGCATTTTGCGGTAACTGTTGTACAAGTGGTGATTGTGGCTGCGATTCGATAATTAAAAATTGCAAAGATGAATGCCGCTTTACTATCTTCAAAACTATACTGACTATATCCACTCCAGGAACATAATCGACACGTGTAATTTCACCTTTACTTGGAACATGATTGATTAGAAGGGCCTGTTCACAATAATATGTTTGTTCTGACGATTGAAGAATTATATTTTCTGTCAGATAGAGTGCAGAATGTACCTTATAATGATTAATATTAGATTGCTGTAAGTTTTGAAAAGAAAAAAGAAAAATAACTGTATATCCATAAAAAATATCCAGAACAGTTGATGTGGGATACATTCGAAGACAAATATTTAACAATTGTAAAATTTCATCTGTATCCCGAGAGAACATTGTCATAGCTGTCACTAAAGACCACACTTTGTTTTTGTTTATCATACCTTTTAAAGGATGATTAACACTCGTCATTGTTTTTAATGTTGATGTAAACATAGGATGATCATTCAATAACTCAAATAGTTCAGAGTCTTTTTTTTCTTGACCCATTTTCGACCAGTTATTCATTTTAGTCTCGATCATCTTTAGAAGGCCTCTCATACAGTATCTTCCATCGGTTATGTTGTATTTGATGTAACATAATTGTTCCACAATATAGGATGCATTGTAAAGAGACAAATTACCATCTTCATTGCTATGTAGAAGTGGACTAGGGAAAAGAGTATATGAATCCCATATTAATCGATGATAAAGAGTGCGGAATGGCATGTATGACGAGTCAAGAATAACATGGCTCCAAATTTTACAAACTCTGGAACAAATAATTAAAAGATGACGATATGGAACAAGTGCAAATATGTTTTCTAATAACACCTGTGGTAGGGACGACATTTTGGGGATTAGAGTTTGCATCAACACCTGTTGTATTACAGTGTTCAGTAAGCAAAACAGTAAGTAATTTAAGTATGGTAGTAGTAGTAGTAGTAGGTTTTTTTTTTTTTTAATCAGGGACTCAAATCTCTTTTTTTTCAACTATCCATCAGGGTGTTTGTGACTGCTGTCACATCTGCACACGTTCAATGTTGAATATACTATCCAATATCATTGGATACTAACCAGAAAACTAATCAATATCGACATAGTATAGAGTATATAGTATAGTGCTGGATACTGGAAAACAATCCAACATTGAATGACTCATTCAACATTGAATTACTCATTCAATATTGAATGGTATTCCAATATTTAATATAATATCCAATATCACTTAATACTGGAAAACTACTCAACAGGATAAAAACAATAACATATTTGACTTTGGTTGCATAATTACTTTATTTTTTAAAAATATCTGAATTAAAAATCATATAATTAAAAAAAGAGAAAATTAAGAATGAATAATCTACTGTCAACAATTATTATGTTAATAATATTAATTATTTTCCTAACAGTTATAGTAGTCATTAATTCACGGAAAAAATCTAAAAATACTAAAAAATTATATAAAAAGGAAAACAATTACAATTCCATCAGCCATGACACAACACCAAAGTCCATTGAGCTAATAAAAGATGTAGGAGGAGGAGTGGGAGGGGAATTACACAACGTAGGAGTAGTGGGAGGGGAATTATATAACGCAGGAGAAGGAGTAGAGTTACATGATGCAGGGGAAGGAGGAGCAGAAGAATTACAAGACGATGCAGAAGGAGGAGGAGGAGGAAGAGGAAGAGAATTACAAGACACTGGAGAAGGAGGAGTAGGAGGAGAATTACATGATGCCGGAGAAGGAGGAGGAGGAGGAGGAGGAAGAGGAAGAGAATTACAAGACACTGGAGAAGGAGGAGTAGGAGGAGAATTACATGATGCCGGAGAAGGAAAAGGAGGAGGAGGAGGAGGAGGAGAATTACATGATGCCGGAGAAGGAAGAGGAGGAGGAGGAGGAGTAGGAGAATTACAAGATGTTGGAGAAGGAGGAGGAGGAGAAGAAGGCGGAGTAGAATTACAAACAAGTGAAAATGAGTCCTCTGGCGTTCCTCACGTCATCAGTCAAATGCAATCCGTCGAACAACCTCATGAATTACTTCAAGAATTATTACAATCCTCCACAGATTCGTCTAAACTTCGAAAATCCCAAATGAAATCCAAACTTATAGAATCATTATTCTCGCCATTTATCGAAGACATAAAAACTTATAAAGGTCTCT
Organism: Procambarus clarkii; assembly: GCF_040958095.1. Lineage (NCBI taxonomy): Eukaryota > Metazoa > Arthropoda > Malacostraca > Decapoda > Cambaridae > Procambarus > Procambarus clarkii. Next base: position 55,814 of record NW_027189902.1, read on the forward strand.
TTATTGTTCCCAAACCACCAATTTCGTATAATCCTAAAACTATTACTGAAACTGATAAGACACTAATTCAACCCTTTAATAAATTCCTTAGTTATTATGATGAAATCCACAACTTTACCAATGGTTATTCTGCATATTACATAAATAAACTATATACAAATTCTAATATTGATAGGGGATATTATACAAAAAATCCAATTATATTAATATTTCCATGGAATTTCCATAATTTCACACCTGATATTTATACAGATCGACGTGAAATAAAAGACGTCAAATTAAAGAACAATTTAGATGCATCACGTAAAAAATGTCGAAAGGAAGGAAAACGATTTTACATGAACAAATTGTTGATATCATGTACCCATGCTGCAAGTCAAGATATATTTAATTGTGGATTTTATTCGGACAGTTTCCCAATGAAAGAAAATTCACTACCCCCATTCGTGGTTATGAAACTTGAACTCGAAGACGGTCATAATGAGGTGGAATGTAAAATGTTAGCTAAGAATATTAATTCCTCAGACACATTTGCTAGCATTAAATTTAACATTTATGTGGAAGTCGAGAAAGAAGAACAAACAAAAGAATCACATGGAGGAGGAGAATTACAAAATGCAGGAGAAGGAGTAGGAAAGGTAAAAACTTCACAAACAGTAGAAGGAGGAGGAGGAGGAGGAGGAGACCCACAAACAGTTGGAGGAGGAGAAGGAGGAGGAGGAGGAGGAGGAGACCCACAAACAGTTGGAGGAGGAGGAGGAGGAGGAGGAGGAGACCCACAAACAGTTGGAGGAGGAGAAGGAGGAGGAGGAGGAGGAGGAGGCGGAGACCCACAAACAGTTGGAGGAGGAGAAGGAGGAGGAGGAGGAGGAGGAGGAGGAGACCCACAAACAGTTGGAGGAGAAGGAGGAGGAGGAGGAGACCCACAAACAGTTGGAGGAGGAGAAGGAGGAGGAGGAGGAGGAGACCCACAAACAGTTGGAGGAGGAGAAGGAGGAGGAGGAGGAGGAGGAGACCCACAAACAGTTGGAGGAGGAGGAGGAGGCGGAGGAGGAGGAGGAGACCCACAAACAGTTGGAGGAGAAGGAGGAGGAGGAGGAGGAGGAGGAGGAGGAGGAGGAGGAGACCCACAAACAGTTGGAGGAGGAGAAGGAGGAGGAGGAGGGGAGACCCAGAAACAGTTGGAGGAGAAGGAGGAGGAGACCCACAAACAGTTGGAGGAGAAGGAAGAGGAGGAGGAGGAGGAGGAGGAGACCCACAAACAGTTGGAGGAGGAGAAGGAGGAGGAGGAGGAGGAGGAGGAGACCCACAAACAGTTGGAGGAGGAGAAGGAGGAGGAGGAGGAGGAGGAGACCCACAAACAGTTGGAGGAGGAGGAGGATCACATAGAACCCCCCACCGAAAAAAGATAAAAAAAACTGGATTCAGTTTAGTGGAAGAAAACGTATTTATCTTGACCCAGACGCTGGTCTTATAGAGTCATTTTAATTTTATTTACTCTGATATATAAAAGGCCCGGAGATTTTATATACTCTGGTATATAAAACGTCAAAAAAGTATATAAAACTATCAATTGAATATAAAATTAAAGGTTCCCACCAGGCTTCTGTGCTGGCTAGGGTTCAAGTCTCCTGGTGGGAAAGTGTTCTCAAGTTGTATAACTTCACTCTCGTGTTTAGGAGAGTTGTGAATCAAGCATAGACATAGTGTTCTCCCATATTAACAGGGACTTGATGAAAAACGTAAAAATGATAGTCATCCTTAAGAATTATTTGACTCTAAAATTCAGGGATGGTCAACTTCTTGGGCTGCTCCCAAGAGAACTGTTGCCGTCCAAAATGTCCATAACACGACGTATCACTGTAAATTGGTCTCTTTAAGCCCAGCTCCTTGACAATATGTCCTAGTCGTAGATCAAAGTTGTGGTTAACAATCTTCAGAAGCTGTTTTGATGTGTACTGTGAGGTGCCATAGTGGAAGATGCTGATGCTTATGGGGTGCACAACACTAATGGCGTAAGATACCTGAACCAAACAGCGTCTACATAATTTGTTTTTCACCAGTGACTTGGCAACCCATCGGGCGGCATAGGCCGCTGAGCGGTCAATCTTTGTGTAATCTTTGCCAGAGAATGCTCCCCCGCCGTGAGCGCCCCACCCACCGTAAGTGTCAACGATGATTTTCCTACCAGTTAGCCCAACGTTACCTTGAGGTCCACCCATGATGAATTCTCCGCAAGGGTTGATGTGGTATTTCGTTTGAGTATCTATATATTTTTCAGGAATAATGACCTTGATGACCTTCTCTATAACCTCGTCACGCAAAGCTTCGACAGTAATTTGTTCCGAGTGCTGTACAGAAGCGACAACAGTGTTCACTCTTTTGGGAATAACAGCTCCTTGATCGAAGGCATACTGGCATGTGACTTGAGTCTTACAGTCAGGTCGCGCCCACCAGAACGTCCCATCTCTTCGCAGCTCTGCAATCTTCTGATTGAGACGGTGTGCCAGCATAATAGTTAAGGGCATGCACTCGTCGGTCTCATCAGTGGCATAACCAAACATCAGTCCCTGGTCCCCTGAACCAGTGTTGTCATCACTGCGCCCGATGTGTACACCATTAGCAATCTCCGCACACTTTTGCTCCAGGGCCAGAAGAATATTACAGGTCTTGTAGTCAAAGCCCTTTCGTGAATCATCAAAACCAATTTTCTTAACAATATCACGCACAATTTGTTGATAATTAACTTGGGCCTTGGACGTAATCTCCCCACAGATCAGGATCATACCAGTTTTGGTACACGTTTCACAAGCAACTTTGGCGTCAGGGTCCTGGCTAAGATGGGCATCAAGCACTGCGTCGCTGATCTGATCGCAAATTTTGTCGGGGTGGCCTTCGCCTACGCTCTCACTGGTGAAGAGGAACGTCTCATGATCTCCATCCATGCTCTCAGCACACTATCCTGGGGAACGAAAATGTTACTTCTAAGTACTCTTGAATTTGGGACCAGGTTTCCTTGGCTAGATTTTAACTAAATAAAAATCCGTTATGTAAAGGAATATTATTAAAAACATTGACCTAATTGTGTGAAGAGAGAAAGAGAGAGAGAGAACGCAAACCTGGTCACGTGGAGAGAGAGCAACTGAGCAACTGTAAAGCAAGTGTGCAGCTGCTCTGTCTTATAACAAAACTGTGAGTCAAAAAAGAATATGGATCATTTATTTTATTTTGAAATGATTATAAACCATTAAAAAAAACCCCATTATTACTCATTCTAATTGGAAGAGTGAATGTATAATTTGGTAACCTGTAATCCTTAACTCTTTATGAACATAATAATTCCATCTGGTGAAAGGGATAATAATAATATTGTGTTACTAATTATAGAAGTATTTATTAGTCATATATAAAAATGTAATAGAAGGAACAATAAGATTTGAAATTCAATTCATATATTTCCAACCAGTCTCCAAGGTAAACAGCCTCTGTCAAATGGTAGATAAGATACATTATAAATCATCTTTATTATATGTTGTTAACAAAAAGCTGCTGTACGTGTGGACATTTGTATCCAAGATGTTTTTTCTCTATTATTAATTCTCTCCCGCAACCACCACATTCTCTTTTTTGGGGGGTTTCATAATGATTGAGATGACGATGATGTTCCCTAATAATACTTCTAATTTCTAGAAGAGTCTTGGTATGAAGTATTCAATATGGTCTCCCTCAGCGCCTTCAGCTGCCAACACATCTGCGCGTTCATTTCCATAGATTCCAACATGGGAGGGAATCCACAGGAACTTGACAACTCTTCCCTGGTTGGTTAGTACCTTCACAACTCTCTTAATTTCAGCGACTATTGAAAGATTCTCGTCCCGATCTTTATTTAGGCTTTGCAGTGCTGCTCTCGAATCGGTGCAAATCACTGCACCAGTAGTATTCTGTTCAATAATATACCTTAACGCCATAGCAATGGCAGTTAACTCTGCTTGTGTTGAAGAGGTATAGTTCTCAATGCACGCTTTTTCCTCATTTTTTGGTGGAAAAAATACATCATCCTTCTTAATTACCGTGTATGCTGCACCCGCCCGGCCATTAATAGGATTAGATGACCCATCAGTGAAGATTTGATCTAGTTCATCTCCAGCTTCATTATAAATTTCCTTAAGATACTTGTGGCTTATTTCTTTGTGTACCATGTTGGTTTTTTTCTTTACCATATCATTGATGATAATCCTGCACGAGTCATTCAGGGGATCCACCCAGGGAGGTAATCTTTCTACAGGCATGAGCTCACGAGCTTGTTGAAGTAGGTGAAGATCTTCAAGGTAGCCGACTGCTCTGTGATGCCATTTTTTGCTTCTCTTGTTTCCCCCTGAAAGTAGCACAGAGCTCAATTTTTGTTTAGCCATGTCATTATAATGGGGATCTCTGGCAATCCTAATTGCAAGCTTAGCATTCAGTTCCACAATTCTTTCTTTAATACTGGGAAGGGATAATAACTCTTTTTGTAGATTGGACATTTCAGCAGTTTTTTTCTTTGGAACTCCAAGAATGATTGAAATGGCTTCATCCTGTATGCTTTCTAGCCTATTCATATCACTTTGTGAATAAGTACATAAAACAGGTGCTGCGTTGTCAATGACAGAGCGTACATAGTTTGTGTACATCATTTTAAGTACAGCAATAGAGGCTCCATGGCCATCATTCCAAGTCATAGCTTTCAGTTTCAGTTCCCTGAGTCGACTTTTGCATGTTCCTATGATTTGATTGAGCTCCTCTTTCTTTCCCTTGTTTGAACCGACGGTGACGCCAAGGTACCGATAGTGGTCAACCCATTCAAGTGTTACACCATTAATTTGCAGTTCTTCATTTTCTCTCCGCTTGCGATGGGAGTATGCTTTTGTCTTGTTTGTGGAGAGAGTGAAACCGAGCTCAATACATTTCCTTCCGAGGAGTTCAATGGCCTGTTTTATTTTATCAAAGGTGGGAGCTTGTATTAGGACATCATCTGCATATCCCACTAGTTGTGTTCCTTCAGGAAAATCAATATTGGCAATTGCATTCATAAGTACATTGAATAGTGTAGGGCTTAAGACTCCTCCTTGGGGGGTCCCGAGTTCCATATTCATTGTTCTTGAGATTGCTCCATTGAAGTAGACCTTAGCTTTCCTCCCTGTGAGGTAGTCTTCAATCCATTTCATGAGTCTCCCCTTGACACCCATACATGCAAGCTCGTCCAGGATCGCAATTCCCTGGGCTTTGTCGAAGGCTCCTCCCAGCAAACACAAATCATCTACACAACGTTCGCCTATCTCTTGCCATAGGTGTGGGAATGATTTGCATTGAGAATGGTGCAGGAGAGCCTTTGAGAAACTTTTACTCAAAAAATCCAAACACAAAGGTTTAATTATAAATTGTTTTTCTACAATTATTTTCTTCCAAATGTAAAACAAATAGTTTTTACATGTTTAAATATAAAATTTATGGTGTTTTTTTGTAAAATTCATTAATAAATTGTGAATGATATATATTGGCTGAGTGAAACCTTTATAATCCATTTAGTTATAATTTGAACAGAAAAAAGTATTTTTCCAAATTTTCTAAAAATTGCTCTTTTTAACACAATTTGACTCCTTATACATTCCACTAAACACTATATCATGTTTAAATATATAATTTATGTATTATTCTCTAAAATAATTTATATAAATTATATAAGTTGCTGGAAAGTGGTGTTAAGGATTTTGAAAACATTTTGTTGTGTTAATATGTTCTTATTAACTATGTCTCAAGTTCACAGTTTATCAAACAAGAATATTAACATTCGTCAACTCTTAAAATCTTATATGTTATCTTGCTGGTGCAAAAAAGGGTGAATCTTTAGGAACAGCTATAGTATCTATATATCACAAATGGTGTTTTCCCTAACTCAAACAATGTAGGGTTTATTATTCTACACATATTTCTAATGACTCTTAGATGTTTACATTCTCTGAAGTATAATTGTGAAGGCTGTGTCCATCACTCTCAACACAGATTCTTAAACTCGTCTCTGCAGGTTCAACTATATAATTAGTTTCCATTTTGAATTTCCATGGACATTTGTATCCAAAATGAAACCAATGTGGTTTCCTTCAGCGCCTTCAGCCAGCACATTTGCTCATTCATTTCCACAGATTCCAACAAGGTAGGGGATTTACAGAAATTTGTATATTCATATTGTTATATATTAAAAATATGAATGCAGTTCAATATGATAAGACAAATACATGAGTTTATGATAAATTCGTTTTCTGTGATATACCATTGATATGCTCTTTTTTTCTTTAAACGGCAGACTAAACTAAAGTGCTCACATCAACAGATTTGATGTATAAATGGTCAACGCTCAACAGAGTTAGTATAAATGTATTAGTATAAATCTTACTTGTCTCATTGTTAATTCACATTCAATGTCAACTTGTGGTTTTGATGTGGCACGTTTGGCCAAGACACCCCACCCCATTATGCACCCCATACCCATCTTGTGGGCGGTTGTGGAAAGGGTTACAGAGGCACATAATGGGCTCAGGGACTGAACCCCACAATTCATTTAGCTAAGCAAGTTACAATCTTGATGAGCTAGTTACAAAATTCAATATAAGTCATCACATCAACAATGGGTTCGAGATCGACCTCAAGTACAGGTTCTAAATTAAGCAACTGACATATGTGGAGAGCTAGTATCAAAATTTATATGTTTGTCCTGCACACCGTCCCCCATCCAGTGGGCAGCGGTGGATAGGTTACAATCACTTAGTTGTTATCTACAGTTAGCAAACTGGGGATATTTGGCTAAAATTTCTGGTAGCAGATCATTTTGAATGAAATATTGACACATCGCTGGAACATTGGTTATAGAATTGTCTCTAAATTCATGTATCTTTTCGCACTCCATCACATAGTGACGGAGGGTGTGCGAATAATTTTGTTGACACAGTTTACATTTGGTCAGGTCTACATCAGCAGATAATGAGAATTCCCAGAGATACTTGTAACCGAGTCTAAGCCGAGCAGTAGTAACATCTAGAAGTCTGCTGATTTTATTGGATGATCCATAGATGTGTGGCTCCTCTTGTATGATATGTATGATAGATGGAATTACTAGTTCCAGTTTCTAGGCAGGCGATGAGTACTCACAATAACCTTAATTAAGCGTCAAAACAAAAATGTGTATACTCTTTTTACTCTCCTGACCTTAGTTCTCGAGCTATGTATTTCATTTTGGTACCAACGTGTTCGCAATAACATTCTCTAGAAGAAAATCAGCAAAAACGGTCACCAAAAGTTATATGAATACCAGCACCCAATAAATACCTACGTAGATGACTCGCCGTGTGTGTGTTTGATGGTGGTCAAACGATGTTTGATGTGTTTGATCAGGTGATGTCCTGATCCGCATAATTAATAATAAGTATAATAATAATATAATATAAGTATAATAATAGTATAATAAGAGCAAAGCGTTCCTATTACGAGAATAGATTCAAAGAAGCAAAAGGCAACATAAAAAGCACATGGAGAGCCATCTCTACCATCCTAGGAGCTAAACAACATTCACATAATAAGATAAAAATCTCCAAGGATGGTTATACACCTGCAACAGATCTTGAAACAGCAACTGAATTTAATAGCTTCTTTTCATCGTTTGGTGCTCACCTTGCCCGAAAAATCCCAGAGACTCAGACATATGTTACCACATATCTTTCACGCAGCTATCCAAACTCTCTTCTCCTCTCTCCGGTCAGCCCTACAGATGTTGTGTCCATCATTCACTCGCTAAAAACCAAAGCTGGGAACATTAGTGAAATACCATCGATGGTACACAGGCGTGCCACCCATGCCCTTGCACCATCCATAGCACTGCTGTTCAACAAATCCCTAGAGTGTCATACCTTCCCTGATATCCTTAAAAAAGCAAGAGTAACGCCAGTTCATAAAGGAGGTAACACGGCAGACATAAATAATTACAGACCCATATCGAATCTACCTATATTATCAAAATTATTTTTTTTTTTTTTACAAACAGCTCTACTCCAATCTTGTAAAATTCAATATACTAAGTCCCTGTCAGTTTGGCTTCCGCTCCCAAAAGAGTACCAATGATGCTATTGTTAGTCTGCTTGACTTAATCTTCTCAGCCCTTGACAAAAGTGAGTTTCCAATTGAACTCTTCATCGGCCTGAGAAAGGCCTTTGATACTGTTAACCATAACTACCTCTTACTTAAATTCCACCATTATGGAATCCGTGGCCTTGCCCTAAACTATATCCGATCCTATCTTAGTAACAGACACCAATATGAAGCCATCAATGATATAACCTCTCCCACTCTACCACTTAATTACCGTAAAGGTGCCACAGAGCAGCATCCTAGGACCCTCCTGTTTCTTATATACATCAATGATCTCCCTAATGTCTCTAACATACTTAAACCTATATTGTTGGCTGATGATACTACTCATCTACTCTGACCCCAACCCACTCCTGTTAAATAATGTTGTAAACAATTAATTAAAAAAAGTCTACTTGTGGATGTCAACCAACAAACCTCACACAAAACATAGAAAAGACCTACTATATCTTATTTGGAAACAAATCAACAAATGCAATTCAGCTTCAGATAGATAATGTAAACATTAGCAATAAAAATGATGGAAAGTTTCTTAGCCTATACTTAGACAAGAGACTCAACTTCCGCACCCATATACAACACATAACTAAAAAGGTTTCTAAAACAGTTGGTATACTGTTTAAGATCAGATATTATGTACCCTACTCTGCTCTCCTCTCACTCTATTATGCACTTATCTATCCCTATCATTCTTATGGCGTTTGTGCTTGGGGTTCAACCTCTGCAAACTACCTCAAGCCCATCATCATCCAGTAAAAATCTGCTATCAGGACAATAAATAACTCTACCTTCAGACAACACACAGCTCCCTTGTTCAAATCCTTAAACATGCTAAACAAATTCACTCCATACATTCTCCTGTGTAAATTACGTTTATAAAGCCCTTTTTCTAACTGCAAACCCTGTTCTGAAACTCTTCCTGGACAGATGTAATAGAACACATGGCCACGTCCCCACCAGACATAAATATCTCTTTGATATCCCCAGAGTCAAACTTAATCTATGTAAACACTCTATGTAAATAAAGGGACCTAGTCTATGGAACTCACTCCCTTATAATGATTTGAAAAGCTGTCCAACTTCTGCCATATTCAAAAATAAAACCAAAAAGTACCTGTAGTACTTTTTAAGTACGAGGGAGTAATGCGCAAAGCGTCCCTCACCTGTGACGTCACAGCGTCACCTGACGCCATATCAACACATCGGCCATTTTGTCGTCAGTTCAGTCATGGCGAGGACTAACCCTTCATGCAAACTGCACCTACTATCAAGAAGAAGAAGATTTTGTGTTCCACCGATAGTATTATCGTAAGTAAGCACTTATATTTTATATTTTATTAAATTAATTGATTCTATTTTTCTGTAATAAAGGTCCAAAGGGTTGTTAAGGAACAAGGGTGTAGCGATACCGACGCTCAGTGCGCTCAACTCACACCAAAGTATCACCTGTGTAGCTTCTGTAATTAGTGTTAATTAGTTATGCTATAAGATAATGAAGCGAGTATAAGATTAACTCGCTACAAGGGTACTGTGTTGGGAGGTGAGGGCTGTTACTGGTGTCTGTGGGGATGTGAGGACTTGTACCAACCACTATCACCACCAGTACCTTGTCTTGCATCCTGCTTAGTATTCCTATTGAGATATGAAGTATTATTGCATTCATATAATTATTCATTCATTGTCATTACTATTTTTATGGGCTATGTTCTGTTACCCTAATGCTTTTTACCCCTGGGCATGTCCATTTACTCTCCAGCCCTTCACAAGCCACTGCTGCACCCCCTCCATGCCCATACTTACTGTGCTTATTCTTACAGGACTGCACTGCATTATGTGGTGCTCACTGCCTGGACACCTTGATACATGCATTATAGGGTTCTGGTAGTTGTTCTACTCACCAAGCCCTTCCAAGGCCAGGCTTGACATGTGAGAGCTTGGTCCAACAGGCTGTTGCTTGGACAGGCCCCTCAGGCCCACATATCCACCACAGCCTTGTTTGTCCGGCACTTCAAAATCAAATGTTTATTTACGTAAGGTACATACATATTTTTAGGTAAGGTACTCTTTATTTGGGTAAATTTATCTTCGTAGTATTTAGCTTTGGCTCGTCTAATTATCTTGGATAGCAATAACGAGTAATTCTTTGAGAATTCTTTGGAGACAATTCCTAACCTATACTTCTCCCAACCTATACTTCTTCTCAAGGTCATCTTCACTTCTTGAAGATGTTCAGGTTTTCTCTTGAAGATGTCGACGGTTGTTCCAGCAATACTGTATTTCTTTTATTGCTGAAAACCTGTTTTCAGCCATAAAAAAATAATCCTGAATCCAGAAAAAAATCCCTTTTGTATCGTCTGGAAATTTTCAAATATTGCTGATCAAACCTGAGTCTAAATTATTTGTATATATTATGAATTACAGAGGTCCCAGGACAGGGTTTTTAGGCACTCCACTTACATTTTCCCACTCTGACTTAACCCCCATTTATACAAACTCAGTCTTATCTTTTAGCTAATAATTTATTGTACACACCATACTCAGCCTGTGTAGGGTAGTTTATTGTGCATGTGTAGTATATATATTTGTGTAGTATATTTGGTATATTTAATGCCTCTAACCTCTCCTCATAGTTCTTGTCCTTCAGTTCTGGGAGCCACTTAGTAGCATGTCTTTGCACCTTTTCCAGTTTGTTTATGTGCTTCTTAAGATATGGGCACCATACAACCGCTGCATATTCCAACTTTGGTCTAACAAAAGTCGTGAACAATTTCTTGAGTATTTCGCCATCCATGCATTTAAAAGCTCTGAATATTATCCTTTACCTGCAATTGGTTGTTGCTGTATTTATAGAATATGATTTGTTCTACTTTACATTTGTTTGTTCCTTTTTTTCAAAATTTCTTTCTGCCTCTCTCCTCACTGCCGTGTAGTTGTTTCTCTTTGTATTACTGGTATGTTTGGGGGTTTGGCCTCTTCGTATATTGATTCCATTTTTGTGTCTTTTGGTCTCTGTCCGTCTTGAAATTTCAGTTGAACAAATCCTGTTTCCTAGTTCTGCATCTTTGTTTTGGTATAAATGTTTTTGTTCCTTTATCATATATTTCACAAAATTGACATACTGTGCATTAATTCATCTCAATTACTTCCTTTCCTAACAGCAAGCCTTTCCAGTAAAATTCTTTGAATTCTTTTCTGACTTCTGGCCTAATGTTTGTTTTATCCTAGTGTGTATGATGCCTAGCGTGTGTCTGGTGCCTGTTGTGTTAAACCGAAGATAAATGCATAAGTATAGGTCAGTAATTTCTCCAGCTTTGAAAGGGGCTTTCATTATGCAGCAGTATTCCACTCTAGAGAGCACTAGCGTCTTGAAAACTATCATCATCGGTATAGCATCTCTAGTGTGAAAAGTTCTTGTTATCTATCCTGTCATTTTTCTTGCAGTTGTGACGGCTACTTTATTGTGTTCTTTAAATGTAAGGCCTTCTGACATCAGTACACCCAAATCCTTTACGTTGCTTTTCCGTTCAATGTTATGATTTGACTGAGTTTTGTAAGTGGTTTCCGTTTTTATATTTTTTATTTTTTCCGTAGCGCATGAGCTGAAACTTATGTTCGTTAATCACCATGTTATTTTCTGTAGCCCATAGAAAGACCTGATTTACATCTGATTGGAGGTTTGCCGTGTCCTCTATGTTGCCTACTCTCGTGAAGATTCTAGTGTCATCTGCAAAGGATGATCAAGTACTATAGGTTGTGTCCTTGTCTATGTCCGATATGAGGATGAGAAAAAGTATTGGAGCAAGCACAGTACGCTTGGGGACTGAGCTCTTTACGGTTGATGGTCCAGATTTTATTTTGTTGACTACTACACATTGGGTTCTATTAGTCAGGAAGTTGTATATCCATCTGCCTATTTTTCCGGTAATTCCTTTTGAACGCATTTTATGTGCAATAACACAATGGTCACATTTGTCAAAGGCTTTTTTTTGTCAAAGCGTTTTGTTTGTCTTCCATGGCATCTAGTGCCATGTCAGAGTGGTCCAGCAACTGTGATAGGCAAGAGCGCCCTGTTCTGAAACCATGTTGTCTGGGGTTATGGAGATGCTGTGATTCCATGTATTTTGTGATCTTACTTCTTAGCATTCTCTCAAAGATTTTTATGATGTGCGATGTTAGTGCTATCGGTCTGTAGTTTTTTGCCTCTGCCTTATTTCCTCCTTTATGGGGCGGTGCTATCTCTGCGGTTTTTAGTATGTCAGGGACAATGCCAGTATCTTGGCTTTGTCTCCAAAGAATGTGAAGGGCCTGCGATAACGTTTTTTACAGTTCTTGATGAATATAGAGTTCCAAGAGTCAGGGCCTGGTGCAGAGTGCATAGGCATACTGTCTATGGCTTCTTCAAAATCCAGTGGGGATAGGATCACATCTGATTTATGATTTGATGTTGGTATCATATCCATGAAAAATTCATTTGGGTTATCAATCAGATGGATGGAGAGCTACACTCGTGGTGTCCCATTTTCCCAGCACTCTTTGTCATATAATGCTTTGAAACTTTTGACGGATTTGGCCTCCACCACCTTCTCACCTAACATGTTCCAACCGTTTACCATTCTGTTTGCAAAAGTGAATTGTCTTACATTTCTTCGGCATCTTTGTTTAGTTCGTTTAAATCTATAACCTCTTGTTCTTGAAATTCCAGGTCTCGGGAAATCTTCCCTATCAAGTTTATCAATTCCTGTTACTGTTTTGTACGTAGTGATCATATCTCCTCTTTTCCTTCTGTCTTCTAGTTTGGAATATTTAATGCCTCTAATGTCTCCTCATAAATCCTGCCCTTCAGTTTTGGCATGAATGTTTGTGTGCCTTCATCGTATATTTTGCAAAATATGGAATACATCTCATTTACTTTACTTTAAGAATATGGTTCGATCAATTAAAAACCCTCTTGTTCAAATTGCAAAGAGACTGAAAGAGATGCAGCATGCTCAATGGATTATATATTAGTGATTATTATTAGGATTATATATTAGTGAATCATATTAGTGATTCAATTATTATGGTCATAAATTCACTTAAAAATGTAAATTTTAAGTTAAAAAATTTTAACCAAAAAACTTGATATTTTTCATATTTGGAACCATTCCATAATCCCAAGCATAAATGATTATATTTCTATCACTTGCTCTTAAGATTGTTTCATTTAATAGAGGTTGGGCATAATTGTTCTCTGCTGCTAATAGAACTGACTGACTTAGCTATAGGAAAATGTAAAATTAATTGGTTTATCCATTACAGTATTTTGCAGTTTATTTCATGATCCTGTGCTTAATACTTGCATAAATAGTAGATTACAAAATGCATTTTTATATCATTAGTATTGAATAATAATAATGCAAATAATTGACTTATAAATGATGTACAATTAATTGGTAGGTGATATTATATTATTAATATTTTTTCATTCTTGCAAAGCCTTAACAAAGTCATTAACATGTTAATATAAACTTGATCACCTTCCACTTATTTTCTCATGTGCTACCTACATGTACAAAACCTTATTCCTAAATGCATATTTTGTTCTGAAACTTGTCCTTTATATGTTGTGTATCACCATCTCTGGAGAGTTTTATCTGATTGATGTATAAATTACTTTTAATTTTACAGAATATTATTGTTATACTGAATTTATTATTATATAAATAACTTAATTTTACAGAATCATCTATCAACGCACATCCACAAGTTGAGGAGGAGGATGTGACCTTCCAGATGTCTGAAGTACTGAAACAGGCACCAAACAGGCCTGGTGGATCTAGGTACAAGGTAAAATAATTTAATTTTTTTTTTTTTTTTTTTTTAATAATTGTCCGATATATATATATATATATATATATATATATATATATATATATATATATATATATATATATATATATATATATATATATATATATATGTGTCGTACCTAGTAGCCAGAACGCACATCTCAGCCTACTATGCAAGGCCCGATTTGCCTAATAAGCCAAGTTTTCTTGAATTAATGTTTTTTTCGACTACCTAACCTAACATTTTCAGCTACCTAACCTATCCTATAAAGATAGGTTAGGTTCGGTCATATATCTCTATTAATTTTAACTCCAATAAAAAAAGAATTGACCTCATACATAATGAAATGGATAGCTTTATCATTTCATAAGAAAAAAAATAGAGAAAATATATTAATTCATGAAAACTTGGCTTATTAGGCAAATCGGGCCTTGCATAGTAGGCTGAAAAGTGCGTTCTGGCGACTAGGTACGACATATATATATATATATATATATATATAATATATATATATATATATATATATATATATATATATATATATATATATATATATATATAATGTCGTACCTAGTAGCCAGAACGCACTTCTCAGCCTACTATGCAAGGCCCGATTTGCCTAATAAGCCAAGTTTTCATGAATTAATTGTTTTTCGACTACCTAACCTACCTAACCTAACCTAACCTAACTTTTTCGGCTACCTAACCAAACCTAACCTATAAAGATAGGTTAGGTTAGGTTAGGTAGGGTTGGTTAGGTTCGGTCATATATCTACGTTAATTTTAACTCCAATAAAAAAAAATTGACCTCATACATAATGAAATGGGTTGATTTATCATTTCATAAGAAAAAAATTAGTGAAAATATATTAATTCAGGAAAACTTGGCTTATTAGGCAAATCGGGCCTTGAATAGTAGGCCAAAAAGTGAGTTCTGGCTACTAGGTACGACATATATATATATATATATATATATATATATATATATATATATATATATATATATATAATATCTCTATCACATCTATATCACTTTGTGCTTTAGCCCTGGTGGAGCTTGGTCCACCAGGCTGTTGTTTGGAGTGGCCCGCAGATCCACATACAGTCTGCATATGATATACAGTCTGTTGATCAATTAAACTACAGTAGTTAGTTTTTATCATCCGAATGCACCAATATGTGTTCATTCTTCCCAGATGAAGGAACTAGGTAATATTCATCATCTGAATGCACCATCTGATGCTTTAACACACTCATGATACACGAGAGGTTTAAAAAACTTTTAAAACTTTTAAAACTTTTTGACCTATGTATTTAAAAGCAATTCTAAAGTTAAAAAGTGTAGCATAGGCCCCTCGCAGAATGTTCTTAATATGATCCTCAGGTTATAGTTTTCTATCTAAAACCACCCCTAGATCTCTTTCTTGATCAGAATTCTTTATAGATCTCAGTGGCTCGATCATAGAAACTGCTCTAAATCCTTGTTGGCCTGGATTGTGGAGGTCATTGGTCTCTATAAAACTAGTAATCTGACTCCTGATCACTCTCAAATAATTTTATTATGTGGGATGTTAGTGCAACTGGTCTATAATTCTTTGCCAATGCTTGTATTGTGTTGTGTTGTTTTGGTAGTGATGTGCAATGTGTTGTTTTGGTAGTGATTCGTCCAGTTCTGGTAGTAGTGCGGTTGTTGTGTAGTGTAGTACTTGTGTGCTTGTTAATGACTTGTATTCCAGTCTTGTGGGTATCTCCTTTCCCCTACGGGCCAACTGCTTTGTTCTTACCTAGCATTTTGCTTTGTTTGGGTATGAATGTTTGTGTGCCGTATATTTTGCAAAATTTGCCATATATCTCATTATTTACTCCTCTGCCTAGCAACAAGTCTGTCTAATTATACTCATTAACTGTTTTGCAAAGTTCCCCATAGTGTCCTTTATTGAAATCGAGTTCATGAACCGTTTCAATGTTCTTATTTTCTTCTAGATTATATCTTAAAGTATATTTAAATGTTATTGTTATTATTGTTATTAAATGTTATTGTGACATTGCATTGCAATTGAGCTATGTTGTTTACCATACCGTTCATTTCGTGAGTATAAGTATAGATGCCACACTTGTGACAGGTAAAAACCATGCCTTTTTTGAAAAACAGCACCGTCTGTTGCACGTAAGAGCAACCCACACTATATTATGTTGCGATATTATTTCAATATTTCCGATTGTATTGATAATTTGAATTTTCATAGATTTCAATTTATTTTCATTTCGATTTAATAATTTTGTGTGACATTGCATTGAAATTGAGCTGTGTTGTTTACCATACTGTTCATTTCATGAGTATAGTTTATTTTTTTATTTTTTTCATTTCATTTTTTAGCTGTTCTTATTTTTCAGTGATGGGAATATCAGATCATTTGATGTTCCCAATTTTCTGATGGAAGCATCAGACCATTATAGAATGCATCGGATGAGGTAGTTTGGAATGGTGGGGAGGACGAGAGGGGGGTATGGTGGGGAAGACGAGGGGACAGAGG
>NW_027189903.1:0-72177 GCF_040958095.1 Procambarus clarkii
TAACCTATAACCTACCACAATCTAAAACCAAACCTAATATAACCTAACCTAATCTAAACCTAACCTAGCCTACACCTAAACCCAATCTACCTAACTTACCTAACTAAGCTAACCTAACCAAACCTAACCTAACTAACCTAACCTAACTAACCTAACATAACCTAACCTAACTAACCTAACCTAACTAATCTAACCTAACCTAACTAACGTAACCTAACCTAACCTAACCTAACCTAACCAAACCTAACCTAACTAACCTAACCTAACCTATCCTAACTAACTAACCTAACCTAAACCTAACCAACCTAACCTAACTAACCTAACCTAACCTAACCTAACCTAACTAACCTAACCTAACTAATCTAACCTAACCTAACTAACATAACCTAACCTAACCTAACCTAACCTAACCTAACCAAACCTAACCTAACTAACCTAACCTAACCTAACCTATCCTACATTAACTAACCTAACCTAAACCTAACCAAACCTAACCTAACTAACCTAACCTAACCTAACCTAACCTAAACCTAACCTAACCTAACTAACCAAACCTAACCTAACCAACTTAACCTAACGTAACCTAACCTAACCAAACCTAACCTAACTAACCTAACCTAACCTAACTAACCTAACCTAAACCTAACCAAACCTAACCTAACTAACCTAACCAAACTTAACCTAACCTAACCAAACTTAACCTAGCCTAACCAAACTTAACCTAACCTAGGGGCTGGTCCCAAACCTGCACACATAAATAACATCACATGAGACCAGAAGACATGGCAGGATGTGCAGAATACCCCCGTTGAAAAACAGAGGTGCAACTGGTACTCTGAGAGAGAACTCTATCAACATCAGAGGTCCGAGACTGTTCAACACGCTTCCACTACACATAAGGGGCATAACTGGCCGACCCCTCACAGTGTTCAAGAGAGAACTGGATAAGCACCTCTAAAGGATACCTGATCAACCAGGCTGTGACTCATACGTCAGGCTGCGAGCAGCCGCGTCCAACAGCCTGGTTGATCAGTCCGGCAACCAGGAAGCCTGGTCGACGACCGGGCCGCGGGGACGCTAAGCCCGGAAGCACCTCAAGGTAAGGTAACCTAACCTAACCTAACCAAACCTAACCTAACTAACCTAACCTAACCTAACTAACCTAACCTAAACCTAACCAAACCTAACCTAACTAACCTAACCAAACTTAACCTAACCTAACCAAACTTAACCTAACCTAACCAAACTTAACCTAACCTAACCTAACCTAATCTAACCTAACCAAACCTAACCTAACCAAACTTAACCTAACCTAACCTAACCTAACCTAACCAAACTTAACCTAACCTAACCTAACCAACACCCACCTCACAAGATCGAACACCTAAACTGACCCTGACTGACCCTCACCAGGATGCAACCCTACATGAAGCTCACAACTCCTGGATACCTGTTTACTGCTAGGAGAACAGAGGCATTAGGTGATAGGAAACGCTACCAATAATTTCAGTCCTGCCTGGCCGGGTTTCGATCCAGGAATCCCCGATCGTTAGTCTAGAAGGAACACATACATGTTTCATATTTCTGTGTACTCACCTATTTGTACTTGCAGGACTGAGCATCAGTTTTTGAACGCTGACAATATAGCCGCCGGTTGTTTAAAGCAATGACTCCTGGTCTATTTTCCTGTCATATCAACTTTTAAAATTATGAATGGAGTTTGCATCTACAACTGTGGCTTTTTGTAAGTTTGTTCTCACCTAGTTGTATTCACCTAGTTGTGTTTGCTAGGTTTGATATTCAGATCTTTGGTCCCACTCTCAACCATCAATCAATTGCTCAAGTAGTTTTCCAGTAGTTATGTAACTCATAACTCTCAGCTCTGTTGGAAAAAAGGCTGGGGCTGCATATTCAATTATTTGTCTCGCATAGGTTGAAAAAAAGGTTCATTCTTCTTTACACGTTAGAAATGTTACTTTGAACATGTTCTATCCAAGTCGGATAGAACATATTCTTAATCCGGATAGACCTGCG
The DNA here is from genome assembly GCF_040958095.1 of Procambarus clarkii. Lineage (NCBI taxonomy): Eukaryota > Metazoa > Arthropoda > Malacostraca > Decapoda > Cambaridae > Procambarus > Procambarus clarkii. Next base: position 2,035 of record NW_027189903.1, read on the forward strand.
TTCGAGCCTGTCGAAACGGTTGCAATTACAGGGCACATATTGTCCTCTCCTGTAGCAGCATCAGGTTCGATAGATTCTCTGGACAGCCGATGATTGACCTTCTGGCAGTTCTCACGTTGACAAATTTAAAACTGTTTTTTTGATAAAAAAAACGGCACATTCCTTAGATGTTTAAATTTTTTATCTCTGTCCGTGTATGTGTCTTGAGTTGAGTTTTGATTCCTTGTGTTTCTTGATTCCTTGTGTTTCTTGATTCCTTGTGTTTCTTGATTCCGTGTGTGTCTTGAATCCGTTTGTGTCTTGATTCCTTGTGTTTCTTGATTCCGTGTGTGCCTTGATTCCTTGTGTGTCTTGATTCCTTGTGTTTCTTGATTCAGTGTGTGTCTTGATTCCGTGTGTGTCTTGATTCCGTCTGTGCCTTGATTCCTTGTGTTTCTTGATTCCGTGTGTGTCTTGATTCCTTGTGTTTCTTGATTCCGTGTGTGTCTTGATTCCGTGTGTGTCTTGATTCCGTGTGTGTCTTGATTCCGTCTGTGCCTTGGTTCCTTGTGTTTCTTGATTCCGTGTGTGTCTTGATTCCTTGTGTTTCTTGATTCCGTGTGTGTCTTGATTCCGTTTGTGTCTTGATTCCTTGTGTTTCTTGATTCCGTGTGTGTCTTGATTCCGTTTGTGTCTTGATTCCTTGTGTTTCTTGATTCCGTGTGTGTCTTGATTCCGTCTGTGCCTTGATTCCTTGTGTTTCTTGATTCCGTGTGTGTCTTGATTCCTTGTGTGTCTTGATTCCGTCTATGCCTTGATTCCTTGTGTTTCTTGATTCCGAATGTGTCTTGGTTCCGTGTGTGTCTTGATTCCGTGTGTGTCTTGATTCCGTGTGTGTCTTGATTCCGTCTGTGCCTTGATTCCTTGTGTTTCTTGATTCCGTGTGTGTCTTGATTCTGTTTGTGTCTTGATTCCTTGTGTTTCTTGATTCCGTGTGTGCCTTGATTCCTTGTGTTTCTTGATTCCGTGTGTGTCTTGATTCCGTGTGTTTCTTGATTCCTTGTGTGTCTTGATTCTGTCTGTGCCTTGATTCCTTGTGTTTCTTGATTCCGAGTGTGTCTTGATTCCGTGTGTTTCTTGATTCCGTGTGTGTCTTGATTCCGTGTGTGTCTTGATTCCGTGTGTGTCTTGATTCCGTCTGTGCTTTGATTCCTTGTGTTTCTTGATTCCGTGTGTGTCTTGATTCCGTTTGTGTCTTGATTCCTTGTGTCTCTTGATTCCGTGTGTGCCCTGATTCCTTGTGTTTCTTGATTCCGTGTGTGTCTTGATTCCGTTTGTGTCTTGATTCCTTGTGTCTCTTGATTCCGTGTGTGCCTTGATTTCTTGTGTTTCTTGATTCCTTGTGTGTCTTGATTCCGTGTGTTTCTTGATTCCGTGTGTGTCTTGATTCCGTGTGTGTCTTGATTCCGTGTGTGTCTTGATTCCGTGTGGGTCCTGATTCCTTGTGTTTCTTGATTCCTTGTGTTTCTTGATTCCGTGTTTGTCTTGATTCCGTCTGTGCCTTGATTCCTTATGCGTCTTGATTTCGTGTGTGTCTCCTGAGTGTGTCTTGTTTCCGCGTGTGTCTTGATTCCGTATGTTCCCGTGTCCGTCAGAGTCTTAGGTTAGTCTTAGGTTAGGTTAGGTTAGGTTAGTTAGTGTCCGTGTCAATGTCTATGTCATTGTCCCCGGGGTTTTGAGTCCAGGATGCCATTTGTGTCCCCTCAAATTGCCTCCCTTATCTCCACCTTGGGATCGTGTCAGTGTCCGTGTGTGTCTTGATTCTGTGTGTCTTGAGTCCGTGTGTATCTTGAGTCCGTTTGTGTCTTGATTCTGTGAGTGTCTTGAGTCCGTGTGTGTCTTGATTCTGTGTGTGTCTTGAGTCCGTGTGTGTCTTGAGTACGTGTATTGATTCCGTGTGTCCGTGTCCGTTATAGTCTATGAGTGTCCGTATCCGTGTCCGTGTCCGTGTCATTATCCCTGGGGTATTGAGTCCAGGATGCCATTTGTGTCCCCTCAAATTGCCTCCCTTATCTCCACCTTGGGATCGTGTCAGTGTCCATGTGTGTCTTGATTCCGTGTGTGTCTTGAGTCCGCGTGTGTCTTGAGTCCGTGTGTGTCTTGAGTCCGTGTGTGTCTTGATTCCGTGTGTGTCTTGATTCCGCGTGTGTCTTGAGTCCGTGTGTGTCTTGAGTCCGTGTGTGTCTTTAGTCCGTGTGTGTCTTGATTCCGCGTGTGTCTTGAGTCCGCGTGTGTCTTGATTCCGTGTGTGTCTTGAGTCCGCGTGTGTCTTGAGTCCGTGTGTGTCTTGAGTCTGCGTGTGTCTTGAGTCCGTGTGTGTCTTGATTCCGCGTGTGTCTTGAGTCCTGTGTGTCCGGGTGTCTTTTTGGGTTTTGGGTCCAGGAAGCTATTTGTGTCGACCCAAATTGCCTCCCTTCTCCCCACCTGAAATCCAGGTGAATTGAAAGGCCTGCCCGAGGTCAGTGGATCCAGGTATCCGTCCGTGGGCCCCCGGATTTCAACCCTTCCCCACATTCCAAGGGGTCAGTCAATCAATCTTCAGCTATCCAGAGAATCTATCGAAACTGATGCTCCTACAGGAGGGGACACACAGATAAATCTGTGCCCTGTACTTGCAACCGTTCCGACAGGCTCGAACGCAGGTCTATCCGGATTAAGAACATGTTCTATCCGACTAGGCCACGCTGGAGTTGCCTTCTGAATTAAATTTTGCACTTGTATTTATATCTCGTAGTAAGGTTAGTTAGTGTCTATTTATCAACATTTGCAATGATTGACGTGTGAAGTTGTGAGTTTCTGTTGACAGATAGAAATTCATAACAGCTTATTCGATGAGGTTGCAGTCCAGTGAGGCAGTTTCATGAATGAATATTGGAGAAATTAGGCAAACTGACGTGTGTGTGTGTGTGTGTGTGTGTGTGTGTGTGTGTGTGTGTGTGTGTGTGTGTGTGTGTGTGTGTGTGTGTGTGTGTGTGTGTGTGTGTTTAAAGGTATGTATTATTTAATATTTAGTGTGGTGTGTGTGTGTGTCCAAATGAGTTTGTGAATGGTAAACAAGCAATCCAATACCTAATATGTGCTAATCTAGGCCTCGTTTTGTATACATATATATATGTGTTTACTAGGGAATGAAAATCCGGTTTGTTTTATTCTAAGTTTTTTCAACAATAAATAGTACATACGCGAACGAACGGTTCGGCTGGGTAAGTATAGCGTTGTGGCGGCCATTTTTCTCTGTTAGGCGGGGGTTGGGGGGAAGGGGGGGGTTGGTCTCTGGTAATTGTGGTATAGGGGTAGTTATATTTGGGCCTCGGTTGGGGGTAGGGTGTTGGTAGGGGGGTGGGGGCCCAGGGAGCAGCAGAGGGGGGACCTGAGGGAGAGGCATGGAGTTGCTAGTTAATCATTAAGATATTAATTTGTGGAGATAGGTTATATAAGGAAAGATGTTTAGGAAGGAATAAGAAAAGTGTTTGGAACTGATGAAAGTATATGAGTTATAGTGATTCATGTTAGAAGAAAGATATGTGCTTTAAAAGGTGAAGAGATTTGTTAAGGACTTTATCTGCTTAATAATATATTAATTAACGGTAAATGACCATTGGAGATAGATATTCAACAGCATAATGAGTGGACAAGTTTTAGCAGGAAGGCCGGCACAGAGAGAGAATGGACCGATAAATAGTTAGACATTTTTTCTCGAATGGTATACTCTAATAATCATAGGTACATATTTCAGAGCGCGACATTCGTGCGCGCGCGCGCGCACACACACATATACAAACACACTCACACACACACACACACACACACACACACACACACACACACACACACACACACACACACACACACACACACACACACACACACACACATATATATATATATACAAACATACATACAGTCTCGACAGTCAAATTGCAGAAACTGACACAATTATGACAAGGATCACTCATATTGGATATATACACACACAGATAAATTCACGTGGATAAGTCACTCCAATTACACGTATGTACACACACAGACAACATATTTCAGTGAGTGTGGCCCATAGTATACATTAATACTCACACATGGCAGCCCATTCACTATTAATTGGTGTACATATTCATTCACACACATGTTTATGTGTCTCTTTCTTATAAAATACACACACACTGAAAGGAATCTTTGAGAACATTATATACCACATATGTCAGACCAATCCTGAAGTATGCAGCTCCAGCATGGAGTCCACATCTAGTCAAGCATAAGACTAAACTGGAAAAGGTTCAAAGGTTTGCCACCAGACTAGAACCCGAGCTAAGAGGTATGAGCTACGAGGAGAGACTACGGGAATTAAACCTCACTTCGTTGGAAGACAGAAGAGTTAAGGGGGACATGATCACCACATTCAAGATTCTCATGGGAATCGATAAGGTAGATGAAGGTAGGCTATTTAACACAAGGGGCACACGTACTAGGGGACACAGGTGGAAACTGAGTGCCCAAATGAGACACAGAGATATTAGAAAGAACTTTTTCAGTGTCAGAGTAGTTGACAAATGGAATGCATTAGGAAGTGATGTGGTGGAGGCTGACTCCATACACAGTTTCAAGTGTAGATATGATAGAGCCCAATAGGCTCAGGAACTAGTACTCCTGTTGATTGACGGTTGAGAGGCGGGACCAAAGAGCCAGAGCTCAACCCCCGCAAGCACAATAAGGTGAGTACAATTAGGTGAGTACACACAAACTCATTGTTAATTTTCCCTGGAACACAACCCGACAAACCGTTTAACAACCAGGTACCCATTCACTGCTTCGTGAAGATAATCGTTAAGTTAAGGATTGATGCCTAGTCAATCCGCTCTTCCCCTGCCAGCCAGGATATGAACCCAGGCGAAATCGCTTGCGAAGCGCGAGGTGAGTGCCTTACCACTGATCCACAGGGACTGCCCAAATATGAATGCCATCAGCAGCACTAGCAGTTGGTGTTACCAGGCAGGTTACCCATCCAATTACTAACCAAATTGAAAGTTGCTTAACTTGGCTAATGGGACGAGAAGCAGTGTCCTTTAAGTGGTAGTATGGCCGTTGTTATTGTATACAAGTGGTAACCAATAACTTGTGAGTGAGTGAGTGAGTGAGTGATGATAATGGTAACTGCGGCGGAGGATACTCACACATACCAGCCAATTCTCCATTAATGATAGTTCTTATAGTCAAACAAACCAACCAAAAGTGGACTATTGCACCAACATGGAAATGTTTGGATGCCATTGATCTCGCACAAATCGCTTATAAATGCCACCCGCCGCTATTTATAAAACCTAAACAATCCTCTTCTAAGCACGAATGACTACTCATAGGCCTTGGATTATGTTCACTTAGGCTTCATTGAGTCAATACATATAACTTCTTTGAGTCGGGGGACAGGCAGACAGGCAGTCTATATATACATGTTAGGCTTATAAAGTGGTCTCCAACACCCACCCCACAAGGTTAAACTAACCCTCACTCACCAGGATGCTAGTAGCTCACTAACTCCTGGATACCTATTTACTGCTAGGTGAACAGGTGCATTGGGTGATAGGAAACGCTACCAACAATTACAGCCCTGCCCGACCGCGATTCGAACCCTGGAATCCCTTATTGAGAGTCGAGAAGGAACACATCATTCATGTTACATATATGTGTACTCACCTATTTGTGCCAGGAGGATCGAGCATTAATCTTAGAGTCTGCCTTTAAGCCGTCAGTTGTTTATAGCAATAACTCTTGGCCTATTTCCTAACTTAACCTAGCCTAGCCTATACCCTACCCTAACCTATAACCTACCACAATCTAAAACCAAACCTAATATAACCTAACCTAATCTAAACCTAACCTAGCCTACACCTAAACCCAATCTACCTAACTTACCTAACTAAGCTAACCTAACCAAACCTAACCTAACTAACCTAACCTAACTAACCTAACCTAACCTAACCTAACTAACCTAACCTAACTAATCTAACCTAACCTAACTAACGTAACCTAACCTAACCTAACCTAACCTAACCAAACCTAACCTAACTAACCTAACCTAACCTAACCTATCCTAACTTAACTAACCTAACCTAAACCTAACCAAACCTAACCTAACTAACCTACCCTAACCTAACCTAACCTAACTAACCTAACCTAACTAATCTAACCTAACCTAACTAACGTAACCTAACCTAACCTAACCTAACCTAACCTAACCAAACCTAACCTAACTAACCTAACCTAACCTAACCTATCCTAACTTAACTAACCTAACCTAAACCTAACCAAACCTAACCTAACTAACCTAACCTAACCTAACCTAACCTAAACCTAACCTAACCTAACTTAACCAAACCTAACCTAACCAAACTTAACCTAACTTAACCTAACCTAACCAAACCTAACCTAACTAACCTAACCTAACCTAACTAACCTAACCTAAACCTAACCAAACCTAACCTAACTAACCTAACCAAACTTAACCTAACCTAACCAAACTTAACCTAGCCTAACCAAACTTAACCTAACCTAGGGGCTGGTCCCAAACCTGCACACATAAATAACATCACATGAGACCAGAAGACATGGCAGGATGTGCAGAATACCCCCGTTGAAAAACAGAGGTGCAACTGGTACTCTGAGAGAGAACTCTATCAACATCAGAGGTCCGAGACTGTTCAACACGCTTCCACTACACATAAGGGGCATAACTGGCCGACCCCTCACAGTGTTCAAGAGAGAACTGGATAAGCACCTCTAAAGGATACCTGATCAACCAGGCTGTGACTCATACGTCAGGCTGCGAGCAGCCGCGTCCAACAGCCTGGTTGATCAGTCCGGCAACCAGGAAGCCTGGTCGACGACCGGGCCGCGGGGACGCTAAGCCCCGGAAGCACCTCAAGGTAAGGTAACCTAACCTAACCTAACCAAACCTAACCTAACTAACCTAACCTAACCTAACTAACCTAACCTAAACCTAACCAAACCTAACCTAACTAACCTAACCAAACTTAACCTAACCTAACCAAACTTAACCTAACCTAACCAAACTTAACCTAACCTAACCTAACCTAATCTAACCTAACCAAACCTAACCTAACCAAACTTAACCTAACCTAACCTAACCTAACCTAACCAAACTTAACCTAACCTAACCTAACCAACACCCACCTCACAAGATCGAACACCTAAACTGACCCTGACTGACCCTCACCAGGATGCAACCCTACATGAAGCTCACAACTCCTGGATACCTGTTTACTGCTAGAAGAACAGAGGCATTAGGTGATAGGAAACGCTACCAATAATTTCAGTCCTGCCTGGCCGGGTTTCGATCCAGGAATCCCCGATCGTTAGTCTAGAAGGAACACATACATGTTTCATATTTCTGTGTACTCACCTATTTGTACTTGCAGGACTGAGCATCAGTTTTTGAACGCTGACAATATAGCCGCCGGTTGTTTAAAGCAATGACTCCTGGTCTATTTTCCTGTCATATCAACTTTTAAAATTATGAATGGAGTTTGCATCTACAACTGTGGCTTTTTGTAAGTTTGTTCTCACCTAGTTGTATTCACCTAGTTGTGTTTGCTAGGTTTGATATTCAGATCTTTGGTCCCACCTCTCAACCATCAATCAATTGCTCAAGTAGTTTTCCAGTAGTTATGTAACTCATAACTCTCAGCTCTGTTGGAAAAAAGGCTGGGGCTGCATATTCAATTATTTGTCTCGCATAGGTTGAAAAAAAAGGTTCATTCTTCTTTACACGTTAGAAATGTTACTTTGAACATGTTCTATCCAAGTCGGATAGAACATATTCTTAATCCGGATAGACCTGCGTTCGAGCCTGTCGAAACGGTTGCAATTACAGGGCACATATTGTCCTCTCCTGTAGCAGCATCAGGTTCGATAGATTCTCTGGACAGCCGATGATTGACCTTCAGGCAGTTCTCACGTTGACAAATTTAAAACAGTTTTTTTGATAAAAAAAACGGCACATTCCTTAGATGTTTAAATTTTTTATCTCTGTCCGTGTATGTGTCTTGAGTTGAGTTTTGATTCCTTGTGTTTCTTGATTCCTAGTGTTTCTTGATTCCTTGTGTTTCTTGATTCCGTGTGTGTCTTGAATCCGTTTGTGTCTTGATTCCTTGTGTTTCTTGATTCCGTGTGTGCCTTGATTCCTTGTGTGTCTTGATTCCTTGTGTTTCTTGATTCAGTGTGTGTCTTGATTCCGTGTGTGTCTTGATTCCGTCTGTGCCTTGATTCCTTGTGTTTCTTGATTCCGTGTGTGTCTTGATTCCTTGTGTTTCTTGATTCCGTGTGTGTCTTGATTCCGTGTGTGTCTTGATTCCGTGTGTGTCTTGATTCCGTCTGTGCCTTGGTTCCTTGTGTTTCTTGATTCCGTGTGTGTCTTGATTCCTTGTGTTTCTTGATTCCGTGTGTGTCTTGATTCCGTTTGTGTCTTGATTCCTTGTGTTTCTTGATTCCGTGTGTGTCTTGATTCCGTTTGTGTCTTGATTCCTTGTGTTTCTTGATTCCGTGTGTGTCTTGATTCCGTCTGTGCCTTGATTCCTTGTGTTTCTTGATTCCGTGTGTGTCTTGATTCCTTGTGTGTCTTGATTCCGTCTGTGCCTTGATTCCTTGTGTTTCTTGATTCCGAATGTGTCTTGGTTCCGTGTGTGTCTTGATTCCGTGTGTGTCTTGATTCCGTGTGTGTCTTGATTCCGTCTGTGCCTTGATTCCTTGTGTTTCTTGATTCCGTGTGTGTCTTGATTCCGTTTGTGTCTTGATTCCTTGTGTTTCTTGATTCCGTGTGTGCCTTGATTCCTTGTGTTTCTTGATTCCGTGTGTGTCTTGATTCCGTGTGTTTCTTGATTCCGTGTGTGTCTTGATTCCGTGTGTTTCTTGATTCCGTGTGTGTCTTGATTCCGTGTGTGTCCTGATTCCTTGTGTTTCTTGATTCCTTGTGTTTCTTGATTCCGTGTGTGTCTTGATTCCGTCTGTGCCTTGATTCCTTGTGTTTCTTGATTCCGTGAGTGTCTTGATTCCTTGTGTGTCTTGATTCCGTCTGTGCCTTGATTCCTTGTGTTTCTTGATTCCGAGTGTGTCTTGATTCCGTGTGTTTCTTGATTCCGTGTGTGTCTTGATTCCGTGTGTGTCTTGATTCCGTGTGTGTCTTGATTCCGTCTGTGCCTTGATTCCTTGTGTTTCTTGATTCCGTGTGTGTCTTGATTCCTTGTGTTTCTTGATTCCGTGTGTGTCTTGATTCCGTTTGTGTCTTGATTCCTTGTGTCTCTTGATTCCGTGTGTGCCCTGATTCCTTGTGTTTCTTGATTCCGTGTGTGTCTTGATTCCGTTTGTGTCTTGATTCCGTGTGTGTCTTGATTCCGTGTGGGTCCTGATTCCTTGTGTTTCTTGATTCCTTGTGTTTCTTGATTCCGTGTTTGTCTTGATTCCGTCTGTGCCTTGATTCCTTATGCGTCTTGATTTCGTGTGTGTCTCCTGAGTGTGTCTTGTTTCCGCGTGTGTCTTGATTCCGTATGTTCCCGTGTCCGTCAGAGTCTTAGGTTAGTCTTAGGTTAGGTTAGGTTAGGTTAGTTAGTGTCCGTGTCAATGTCTATGTCATTGTCCCCGGGGTTTTGAGTCCAGGATGCCATTTGTGTCCCCTCAAATTGCCTCCCTTATCTCCACCTTGGGATCGTGTCAGTGTCCATGTGTGTCTTGATTCTGTGTGTGTCTTGAGTCCGTGTGTATCTTGAGTCCGTTTGTGTCTTGATTCTGTGAGTGTCTTGAGTCCGTGTGTGTCTTGATTCTGTGTGTGTCTTGAGTCCGTGTGTGTCTTGAGTACGTGTATTGATTCCGTGTGTCCGTGTCCGTTAGAGTCTATGAGTGTCCGTATCCGTGTCCGTGTCCGTGTCATTATCCCTGGGGTATTGAGTCCAGGATGCCATTTGTGTCCCCTCAAATTGCCTCCCTTATCTCCACCTTGGGATCGTGTCAGTGTCCATGTGTGTCTTGATTCCGTGTGTGTCTTGAGTCCGCGTGTGTCTTGAGTCCGTGTGTGTCTTGAGTCCGTGTGTGTCTTGATTCCGTGTGTGTCTTGATTCCGCGTGTGTCTTGAGTCCGTGTGTGTCTTGAGTCCATGTGTGTCTTTAGTCCGTGTGTGTCTTGAGTCCGCGTGTGTCTTGAGTCCGTGTGTGTCTTGATTCCGCGTGTGTCTTGAGTCCGCGTGTGTCTTGATTCCGTGTGTGTCTTGAGTCCGCGTGTGTCTTGAGTCCGTGTGTGTCTTGAGTCTGCGTGTGTCTTGAGTCCGTGTGTGTCTTGATTCCGCGTGTGTCTTGAGTCCTGTGTGTCCGGGTGTCTTTTTGGGTTTTGGGTCCAGGAAGCTATTTGTGTCGACCCAAATTGCCTCCCTTCTCCCCACCTGAAATCCAGGTGAATTGAAAGACCTGCCCGAGGTCAGTGGATCCAGGTATCCGTCCGTGGGCCCCCGGATTTCAACCCTTCCCCACATTCCAAGGGGTCAGTCAATCAATCTTCAGCTATCCAGAGAATCTATCGAAACTGATGCTCCTACAGGAGGGGACACACAGATAAATCTGTGCCCTGTACTTGCAACCGTTCCGACAGGCTCGAACGCAGGTCTATCCGGATTAAGAACATGTTCTATCCGACTAGGCCACGCTGGAGTTGCCTTCTGAATTAAATTTTGCACTTGTATTTATATCTCGTAGTAAGGTTAGTTAGTGTCTATTTATCAACATTTGCAATGATTGACGTGTGAAGTTGTGAGTTTGTGTTGACAGATAGAAATTCATAACAGCTTATTCGATGAGGTTGCAGTCCAGTGAGGCAGTTTCATGAATGAATATTGGAGAATTTAGGCAAACTGACGTGTGTGTGTGTGTGTGTGTGTGTGTGTGTGTGTGTGTGTGTGTGTGTGTGTGTGTGTGTGTGTGTGTGTGTGTGTGTGTGTGTGTGTGTGTGTTTAAAGGTATGTATTATTTAATATTTAGTGTGGTGTGTGTGTGTGTCCAAATGAGTTTGTGAATGGTAAACAAGCAATCCAATACCTAACATGTGCTAATCTAGGCCTCGTTTTGTATACATATATATATGTGTTTACTAGGGAATGAAAATCCGGTTTGTTTTATTCTAAGTTTTTTCAACAATAAATAGTACATACGCGAACGAACGGTTCGGCTGGGTAAGTATAGCGTTGTGGCGGCCATTTTCTCTGTTAGGCGGGGGTTGGGGGAAGGGGGGGGTTGGTCTCTGGTAATTGTGGTATAGGGGTAGTTATATTTGGGCCTCGGTTGGGGGGTAGGGTGTTGGAAGGGGGGTGGGGGCCCAGGGAGCAGCTGAGGGGGGACCTGAGGGAGAGGCATGGAGTTGCTAGTTAATCATTAAGATATTAATTTGTGGAGATAGGTTATATAAGGAAAGATGTTTAGGAAGGAATAAGAAAAGTGTTTGGAACTGATGAAAGTATATGAGTTATAGTGATTCATGTTAGAAGAAAGATATGTGCTTTAAAAGGTGAAGAGATTTGTAAAGGACTTTATCTGCTTAATAATATATTAATTAACGGTAAATGACCATTGGAGATAGATATTCAACAGCATAATGAGTGGACAAGTTTTAGCAGGAAGGCCGGCACAGAGAGAGAATGGACCGATAAATAGTTAGACATTTTTTCTCGAATGGTATACTCTAATAATCATAGGTACATATTTTAGAGCGCGACATTCGTGCGCGCGCGCGCGCACACACACATATACAAACACACTCACACACACACACACACACACACACACACACACACACACACACACACACACACACACACACATATATATATATATACAAACATACATACAGTCTCGACAGTCAAATTGCAGAAACTGACACAATTATGACAAGGATCACTCATATTGGATATATACACACACAGATAAATTCACGTGGATAAGTCACTCCAATTACACGTATGTACACACACAGACAACATATTTCAGTGAGTGTGGCCCATAGTATACATTAATACTCACACATGGCAGCCCATTCACTATTAATTGGTGTACATATTCATTCACACACATGTTTATGTGTCTCTTTCTTATAAAATACACACACACTGAAAGGAATCTTTGAGAACATTATATACCACATATGTCAGACCAATCCTGAAGTATGCAGCTCCAGCATGGAGTCCACATCTAGTCAAGCATAAGACTAAACTGGAAAAGATTCAAAGGTTTGCCACCAGACTAGAACCCGAGCTAAGAGGTATGAGCTACGAGGAGAGACTACGGGAATTAAACCTCACTTCGTTGGAAGACAGAAGAGTTAAGGGGGACATGATCACCACATTCAAGATTCTCATGGGAATCGATAAGGTAGATGAAGGTAGGCTATTTAACACAAAGGGCACACGTACTAGGGGACACAGGTGGAAACTGAGTGCCCAAATGAGACACAGAGATATTAGAAAGAACTTTTTTAGTGTCAGAGTAGTTGACAAATGGAATGCATTAGGAAGTGATGTGGTGGAGGCTGACTCCATACACAGTTTCAAGTGTAGATATGATAGAGCCCAATAGGCTCAGGAACTAGTACTCCTGTTGATTGACGGTTGAGAGGCGGGACCAAAGAGCCAGAGCTCAACCCCCGCAAGCACAATAAGGTGAGTACAATTAGGTGAGTACACACAAACTCATTGTTAATTTTCCCTGGAACACAACCCGACAAACCGTTTAACAACCAGGTACCCATTCACTGCTTCGTGAAGATAATCGTTAAGTTAAGGATTGGTGCCTAGTCAATCCGCTCTTCCCCTGCCAGCCAGGATATGAACCCAGGCGAAATCGCTTGCGAAGCTCGAGGTGAGTGCCTTACCACTGATCCACAGGGACTGCCCAAATATGAATGCCATCAGCAGCACTAGCAATTGGTGTTACCAGGCAGGTTACCCATCCAATTACTAACCAAATTGAAAGTTGCTTAACTTGGCTAATGGGACGAGAAGCAGTGTTCTTTAAGTGGTAGTATGGCCGTTGTTATTGTATACAAGTGGTAACCAATAACTTGTGAGTGAGTGAGTGAGTGAGTGATGATAATGGTAACTGCGGCGGAGGATACTCACACATACCAGCCAATTCTCCATTAATGATAGTTCTTATAGTCAAACAAACCAACCAAAAGTGGACTATTGCACCAACATGGAAATGTTTGGATGCCATTGATCTCGCACAAATCGCTTATAAATGCCACCCGCCGCTATTTATAAAACCTAAACAATCCTCTTCTAAGCACGAATGATTACTCTTAGGCCTTGGATTATGTTCACTTAGGCTTCATTGAGTCAATACATATAACTTCTTTGAGTCGGGGGACAGGCAGACAGGCAGTCTATATATACATGTTAGGCTTATAAAGTGGTCTCCAACACCCACCCCACAAGGTTAAACTAACCCTCACTCACCAGGATGCTAGTAGCTCACTAACTCCTGGATACCTATTTACTGCTAGGTGAACAGGTGCATTGGGTGATAGGAAACGCTACCAACAATTACAGCCCTGCCCGACCGCGATTCGAACCCTGGAATCCCTTATTGAGAGTCGAGAAGGAACACATCATTCATGTTACATATATGTGTACTCACCTATTTGTGCCAGGAGGATCGAGCATTAATCTTAGAGTCTGCCTTTAAGCCGTCAGTTGTTTATAGCAATAACTCTTGGCCTATTTCCTAACTTAACCTAGCCTAGCCTATACCCTACCCTAACCTATAACCTACCACAATCTAAAACCAAACCTAATATAACCTAACCTAATCTAAACCTAACCTAGCCTACACCTAAACCCAATCTACCTAACTTATCTAACTAAGCTAACCTAACCAAACCTAACCTAACTAACCTAACCTAACTAACCTAACCTAACCTAACCTAACTAACCTAACCTAACTAATCTAACCTAACCTAACTAACGTAACCTAACCTAACCTAACCAAACCTAACCTAACTAACCTAACCTAACCTAACCTATCCTAACTTAACTAACCTAACCTAAACCTAACCAAACCTAACCTAACTAACCTAACCTAACCTAACCTAACCTAACTAACCTAACCTAACTAATCTAACCTAACCTAACTAACGTAACCTAACCTAACCTAACCTAACCTAACCAAACCTAACCTAACTAACCTAACCTAACCTAACCTATCCTAACTTAACTAACCTAACCTAAACCTAACCAAACCTAACCTAACTAACCTAACCTAACCTAACCCAACCTAAACCTAACCTAACCTAACTTAACCAAACCTAACCTAACCAAACTTAACCTAACTTAACCTAACCTAACCAAACCTAACCTAACTAACCTAACCTAACCTAACTAACCTAACCTAAACCTAACCAAACCTAACCTAACTAACCTAACCAAACTTAACCTAACCTAACCAAACTTAACCTAGCCTAACCAAACTTAACCTAACCTAGGGGCTGGTCCCAAACCTGCACACATAAATAACATCACATGAGACCAGAAGACATGGCAGGATGTGCAGAATACCCCCGTTGAAAAACAGAGGTGCAACTGGTACTCTGAGAGAGAACTCTATCAACATCAGAGGTCCGAGACTGTTCAACACGCTTCCACTACACATAAGGGGCATAACTGGCCGACCCCTCACAGTTTTCAAGAGAGAACTGGATAAGCACCTCTAAAGGATACCTGATCAACCAGGCTGTGACTCATACGTCAGGCTGCGAGCAGCCGCGTCCAACAGCCTGGTTGATCAGTCCGGCAACCAGGAAGCCTGGTCGACGACCGGGCCGCGGGGACGCTAAGCCCCGGAAGCACCTCAAGGTAAGGTAACCTAACCTAACCTAACCAAACCTAACCTAACTAACCTAACCTAACCTAACTAACCTAACCTAAACCTAACCAAACCTAACCTAACTAACCTAACCAAACTTAACCTAACCTAACCAAACTTAACCTAACCTAACCAAACTTAACCTAACCTAACCTAACCTAATCTAACCTAACCAAACCTAACCTAACCAAACTTAACCTAACCTAACCTAACCTAACCTAACCAAACTTAACCTAACCTAACCTAACCAACACCCACCTCACAAGATCGAACACCTAAACTGACCCTGACTGACCCTCACCAGGATGCAACCCTACATGAAGCTCACAACTCCTGGATACCTGTTTACTGCTAGGAGAACAGAGGCATTAGGTGATAGGAAACGCTACCAATAATTTCAGTCCTGCCTGGCCGGGTTTCGATCCAGGAATCCCCGATCGTTAGTCTAGAAGGAACACATACATGTTTCATATTTCTGTGTACTCACCTATTTGTACTTGCATGACTGAGCATCAGTTTTTGAACGCTGACAATATAGCCGCCGGTTGTTTAAAGCAATGACTCCTGGTCTATTTTCCTGTCATATCAACTTTTAAAATTATGAATGGAGTTTGCATCTACAACTGTGGCTTTTTGTAAGTTTGTTCTCACCTAGTTGTATTCACCTAGTTGTGTTTGCTAGGTTTGATATTCAGATCTTTAGTCCCACCTCTCAACCATCAATCAATTGCTCAAGTAGTTTTCCAGTAGTTATGTAACTCATAACTCTCAGCTCTGTTGGAAAAAAGGCTGGGGCTGCATATTCAATTATTTGTCTTGCATAGGTTGAAAAAAAGGTTCATTCTTCTTTACACGTTAGAAATGTTACTTTGAACATGTTCTATCCAAGTCGGATAGAACATATTATTAATCCGGATAGACCTGCGTTCGAGCCTGTCGAAACGGTTGCAATTACAGGGCACATATTGTCCTCTCCTGTAGCAGCATCAGGTTCGATGGATTCTCTGGACAGCCGATGATTGACCTTCTGGCAGTTCTCACGTTGACAAATTTAAAACTGTTTTTTTGATAAAAAAAACGGCACATTCCTTAGATGTTTAAATTTTTTATCTCTGTCCGTGTATGTGTCTTGAGTTGAGTTTTGATTCCTTGTGTTTCTTGATTCCTTGTGTTTCTTGATTCCGTGTGTGTCTTGAATCCGTTTGTGTCTTGATTCCTTGTGTTTCTTGATTCCGTGTGTGCCTTGATTCCTTGTGTGTCTTGATTCCTTGTGTTTCTTGATTCAGTGTGTGTCTTGATTCCGTGTGTGTCTTGATTCCGTCTGTGCCTTGATTCCTTGTGTTTCTTGATTCCGTGTGTGTCTTGATTCCTTGTGTTTCTTGATTCCGTGTGTGTCTTGATTCCGTGTGTGTCTTGATTCCGTGTGTGTCTTGATTCCGTCTGTGCCTTGGTTCCTTGTGTTTCTTGATTCCGTGTGTGTCTTGATTCCTTGTGTTTCTTGATTCCGTGTGTGTCTTGATTCCGTTTGTGTCTTGATTCCTTGTGTTTCTTGATTCCGTGTGTGTCTTGATTCCGTTTGTGTCTTGATTCCTTGTGTTTCTTGATTCCGTGTGTGTCTTGATTCCGTCTGTGCCTTGATTCCTTGTGTTTCTTGATTCCGTGTGTGTCTTGATTCCTTGTGTGTCTTGATTCCGTCTGTGCCTTGATTCCTTGTGTTTCTTGATTCCGAATGTGTCTTGGTTCCGTGAGTGTCTTGATTCCGTGTGTGTCTTGATTCCGTGTGTGTCTTGATTCCGTCTGTGCCTTGATTCCTTGTGTTTCTTGATTCCGTGTGTGTCTTGATTCCGTTTGTGTCTTGATTCCTTGTGTTTCTTGATTCCGTGTGTGCCTTGATTCCTTGTGTTTCTTGATTCCGTGTGTGTCTTGATTCCGTGTGTTTCTTGATTCCGTGTGTGTCTTGATTCCGTGTGTTTCTTGATTCCGTGTGTGTCTTGATTCCGTGTGTGTCCTGATTCCTTGTGTTTCTTGATTCCTTGTGTTTCTTGATTCCGTGTGTGTCTTGATTCCGTCTGTGCCTTGATTCCTTGTGTTTCTTGATTCCGTGAGTGTCTTGATTCCTTGTGTGTCTTGATTCCGTCTGTGCCTTGATTCCTTGTGTTTCTTGATTCCGAGTGTGTCTTGATTCCGTGTGTTTCTTGATTCCGTGTGTGTCTTGATTCCGTGTGTGTCTTGATTCCGTGTGTGTCTTGATTCCGTCTGTGCCTTGATTCCTTGTGTTTCTTGATTCCGTGTGTGTCTTGATTCCGTTTGTGTCTTGATTCCTTGTGTGTCTTGATTCCGTGTGTTTCTTGATTCCGTGTGTGTCTTGATTCCGTGTGTGTCTTGATTCCGTGTGTGTCTTGATTCCGTGTGTGTCTTGATTCCGTGTGGGTCCTGATTCCTTGTGTTTCTTGATTCCGTGTTTGTCTTGATTCCGTCTGTGCCTTGATTCCTTATGTGTCTTGATTTCGTGTGTGTCTCCTGAGTGTGTTTTGTTTCCGCGTGTGTCTTGATTCCGTATGTTCCCGTGTCCGTCAGAGTCTTAGGTTAGTCTTAGGTTAGGTTAGGTTAGGTTAGTTAGTGTCCGTGTCAATGTCTATGTCATTGTCCCCGGGGTTTTGAGTCCAGGATGCCATTTGTGTCCCCTCAAATTGCCTCCCTTATCTCCACCTTGGGATCGTGTCAGTGTCCATGTGTGTCTTGATTCTGTGTGTGTCTTGAGTCCGTGTGTATCTTGAGTCCGTTTGTGTCTTGATTCTGTGAGTGTCTTGAGTCCGTGTGTGTCTTGATTCTGTGTGTGTCTTGAGTCCGTGTGTGTCTTGAGTACGTGTATTGATTCCGTGTGTCCGTGTCCGTTCGAGTCTATGAGTGTCCGTATCCGTGTCCGTGTCCGTGTCATTATCCCTGGGGTATTGAGTCCAGGATGCCATTTGTGTCCCCTCAAATTGCCTCCCTTATCTCCACCTTGGGATCGTGTCAGTGTCCATGTGTGTCTTGATTCCGTGTGTGTCTTGAGTCCGCGTGTGTCTTGAGTCCGTGTGTGTCTTGAGTCCGTGTGTGTCTTGATTCCGCGTGTGTCTTGAGTCCGTGTGTGTCTTGAGTCCGTGTGTGTCTTTAGTCCGTGTGTGTCTTGAGTCCGCGTGTGTCTTGAGTCCGTGTGTGTCTTGATTCCGCGTGTGTCTTGAGTCCGCGTGTGTCTTGATTCCGTGTGTGTCTCGAGTCCGCGTGTGTCTTGAGTCCGTGTGTGTCTTGAGTCTGCGTGTGTCTTGAGTCCGTGTGTGTCTTGATTCCGCGTGTGTCTTGAGTCCTGTGTGTCCGGGTGTCTTTGGGGTTTTGGGTCCAGGAAGCTATTTGTGTCGACCCAAATTGCCTCCCTTCTCCCCACCTGAAATCCAGGTGAATTGAAAGACCTGCCCGAGGTCAGTGGATCCAGGTATCCGTCCGTGGGCCCCCGGATTTCAACCCTTCCCCACATTCCAAGGGGTCAGTCAATCAATCTTCAGCTATCCAGAGAATCTATCGAAACTGATGCTCCTACAGGAGGGGACACACAGATAAATCTGTGCCCTGTACTTGCAACCGTTCCGACAGGCTCGAACGCAGGTCTATCCGGATTAAGAACATGTTCTATCCGACTAGGCCACGCTGGAGTTGCCTTCTGAATCAAATTTTGCACTTGTATTTATATCTCGTAGTAAGGTTAGTTAGTGTCTATTTATCAACATTTGCAATGATTGACGTGTGAAGTTGTGAGTTTGTGTTGACAGATAGAAATTCATAACAGCTTATTCGATGAGGTTGCAGTCCAGTGAGGCAGTTTCATGAATGAATATTGGAGAAATTAGGCAAACTGACGTGTGTGTGTGTGTGTGTGTGTGTGTGTGTGTGTGTGTGTGTGTGTGTGTGTGTGTGTGTGTGTGTGTGTGTGTGTGTGTGTGTGTGTGTGTGTGTTTAAAGGTATGTATTATTTAATATTTAGTGTGGTGTGTGTGTGTGTCCAAATGAGTTTGTGAATGGTAAACAAGCAATCCAATACCTAATATGTGCTAATCTAGGCCTCGTTTTGTATACATATATATATGTGTTTACTAGGGAATGAAAATCCGGTTTGTTTTATTCTAAGTTTTTTCAACAATAAATAGTACATACGCGAACGAACGGTTCGGCTGGGTAAGTATAGCGTTGTGGCGGCCATTTTCTCTGTTAGGCGGGGGTTGGGGGAAGGGGGGGGGGTTGGTCTCTGGTAATTGTGGTATAGGGGTAGTTATATTTGGGCCTCGGTTGGGGGGTAGGGTGTTGGTAGGGGGGTGGGGGCCCAGGGAGCAGCAGAGGGGGGACCTGAGGGAGAGACATGGAGTTGCTAGTTAATCATTAAGATATTAATTTGTGGAGATAGGTTATATAAGGAAAGATGTTTAGGAAGGAATAAGAAAAGTGTTTGGAACTGATGAAAGTATATGAGTTATAGTGATTCATGTTAGAAGAAAGATATGTGCTTTAAAAGCAGAAGAGATTTGTAAAGGACTTTATCTGCTTAATAATATATTAATTAACGGTAAATGACCATTGGAGATAGATATTCAACAGCATAATGAGTGGACAAGTTTTAGCAGGAAGGCCGGCACAGAGAGAGAATGGACCGATAAATAGTTAGACATTTTTTCTCGAATGGTATACTCTAATAATCATAGGTACATATTTCAGAGCGCGACATTCGTGCCCGCGCGCGCGCACACACACATATACACACACACTCACACACACACACACACACACACACACACACACACACACACACACACACACACACACACACACACACACACACATATATATATATATACAAACATACATACAGTCTCGACAGTCAAATTGCAGAAACTGACACAATTATGACAAGGATCACTCATATTGGATATATACACACACAGATAAATTCACGTGGATAAGTCACTCCAATTACACGTATGTACACACACAGACAACATATTTCAGTGAGTGTGGCCCATAGTATACATTAATACTCACACATGGCAGCCCATTCACTATTAATTGGTGTACATATTCATTCACACACATGTTTATGTGTCTCTTTCTTATAAAATACACACACACTGAAAGGAATCTTTGAGAACATTATATACCACATATGTCAGACCAATCCTGAAGTATGCAGCTCCAGCATGGAGTCCACATCTAGTCAAGCATAAGACTAAACTGGAAAAGGTTCAAAGGTTTGCCACCAGACTAGAACCCGAGCTAAGAGGTATGAGCTACGAGGAGAGACTACGGGAATTAAACCTCACTTCGTTGGAAGACAGAAGAGTTAAGGGGGACATGATCACCACATTCAAGATTCTCATGGGAATCGATAAGGTAGATGAAGGTAGGCTATTTAACACAAGGGGCACACGTACTAGGGAACACAGGTGGAAACTGAGTGCCCAAATGAGACACAGAGATATTAGAAAGAACTTTTTTAGTGTCAGAGTAGTTGACAAATGGAATGCATTAGGAAGTGATGTGGTGGAGGCTGACTCCATACACAGTTTCAAGTGTAGATATGATAGAGCCCAATAGGCTCAGGAACTAGTACTCCTGTTGATTGACGGTTGAGAGGCGGGACCAAAGAGCCAGAGCTCAACCCCCGCAAGCACAATAAGGTGAGTACAATTAGGTGAGTACACACAAACTCATTGTTAATTTTCCCTGGAACACAACCCGACAAACCGTTTAACAACCAGGTACCCATTCACTGCTTCGTGAAGATAATCGTTAAGTTAAGGATTGGTGCCTAGTCAATCCGCTCTTCCCCTGCCAGCCAGGATATGAACCCAGGCGAAATCGCTTGCGAAGCGCGAGGTGAGTGCCTTACCACTGATCCACAGGGACTGCCCAAATATGAATGCCATCAGCAGCACTAGCAGTTGGTGTTACCAGGCAGGTTACCCATCCAATTACTAACCAAATTGAAAGTTGCTTAACTTGGCTAATGGGACGAGAAGCAGTGTCCTTTAAGTGGTAGTATGGCCGTTGTTATTGTATACAAGTGGTAACCAATAACTTGTGAGTGAGTGAGTGAGTGAGTGATGATAATGGTAACTGCGGCGGAGGATACTCACACATACCAGCCAATTCTCCATTGGTGAACAGGTGCATTGGGTGATAGGAAACGCTACCAACAATTACAGCCCTGCCCGACCGCGATTCGAACCCTGGAATCCCTTATTGAGAGTCGAGAAGGAACACATCATTCATGCTACATATATGTGTACTCACCTATTTGTGCCAGGAGGATCGAGCATTAATCTTAGAGTCTGCCTTTAAGCCGTCAGTTGTTTATAGCAATAACTCTTGGCCTATTTCCTAACTTAACCTAGCCTAGCCTATACCCTACCCTAACCTATAACCTACCACAATCTAAAACCAAACCTAATATAACCTAACCTAATCTAAACCTAACCTAGCCTACACCTAAACCCAATCTACCTAACTTACCTAACTAAGCTAACCTAACAAAACCTAACCTAACTAACCTAACCTAACTAACCTAACCTAACCTAACCTAACTAACCTAACCTAACTAATCTAACCTAACCTA
This sequence comes from Procambarus clarkii, assembly GCF_040958095.1. Taxonomy (NCBI): domain Eukaryota; kingdom Metazoa; phylum Arthropoda; class Malacostraca; order Decapoda; family Cambaridae; genus Procambarus; species Procambarus clarkii. Next base: position 23,617 of record NW_027189903.1, read on the forward strand.
ACTAACGTAACCTAACCTAACCTAACCTAACCTAACCAAACCTAACCTAACTAATCTAACCTAACCTAACCTATCCTAACTTAACTAACCTAACCTAAACCTAACCAAACCTAACCTAACTAACCTAACCTAACCTAACCTAAACCTAACCTAACCTAACTTAACCAAACCTAACCTAACCAAACTTAACCTAACTTAACCTAACCTAACCAAACCTAACCTAACTAACCTAACCTAACCTAACCTAACTAACCTATCCTAAACCTAACCAAACCTAACCTAACTAACCTAACCAAACTTAACCTAACCTAACCAAACTTAACCTAGCCTAACCAAACTTAACCTAACCTAGGGACTGGTCCCAAACCTGCACACATAAATAACATCACATGAGACCAGAAGACATGGCAGGATGTGCAGAATACCCCCGTTGAAAAACAGAGGTGCAACTGGTACTCTGAGAGAGAACTCTATCAACATCAGAGGTCCGAGACTGTTCAACACGCTTCCACTACACATAAGGGGCATAACTGGCCGACCCATCACAGTGTTCAAGAGAGAACTGGATAAGCACCTCTAAAGGATACCTGATCAACCAGGCTGTGACTCATACGTCAGGCTGCGAGCAGCCGCGTCCAACAGCCTGGTTGATCAGTCCGGCAACCAGGAAGCCTGGTCGACGACCGGGCCGCGGGGACGCTAAGCCCCGGAAGCACCTCAAGGTAAGGTAACCTAACCTAACCTAACCAAACCTAACCTAACTAACCTAACCTAACCTAACTAACCTAACCTAAACCTAACCAAACCTAACCTAACTAACCTAACCAAACTTAACCTAACCTAACCAAACTTAACCTAACCTAACCAAACTTAACCTAACCTAACCTAACCTAATCTAACCTAACCAAACCTAACCTAACCAAACTTAACCTAACCTAACCTAACCTAACCTAACCAAACTTAACCTAACCTAACCTAACCAACACCCACCTCACAAGATCGAACACCTAAACTGACCCTGACTGACCCTCACCAGGATGCAACCCTACATGAAGCTCACAACTCCTGGATACCTGTTTACTGCTAGGAGAACAGAGGCATTAGGTGATAGGAAACGCTACCAATAATTTCAGTCCTGCCTGGCCGGGTTTCGATCCAGGAATCCCCGATCGTTAGTCTAGAAGGAACACATACATGTTTCATATTTCTGTGTACTCACCTATTTGTACTTGCAGGACTGAGCATCAGTTTTTGAACGCTGACAATATAGCCGCCGGTTGTTTAAAGCAATGACTCCTGGTCTATTTTCCTGTCATATCAACTTTTAAAATTATGAATGGAGTTTGCATCTACAACTGTGGCTTTTTGTAAGTTTGTTCTCACCTAGTTGTATTCACCTAGTTGTGTTTGCTAGGTTTGATATTCAGATCTTTGGTCCCACCTCTCAACCATCAATCAATTGCTCAAGTAGTTTTCCAGTAGTTATGTAACTCATAACTCTCAGCTCTGTTGGAAAAAAGGCTGGGGCTGCATATTCAATTATTTGTCTCGCATAGGTTGAAAAAAAGGTTCATTCTTCTTTACACGTTAGAAATGTTACTTTGAACATGTTCTATCCAAGTCGGATAGAACATATTCTTAATCCGGATAGACCTGCGTTCGAGCCTGTCGAAACGGTTGCAATTACAGGGCACATATTGTCCTCTCCTGTAGCAGCATCAGGTTCGATAGATTCTCTGGACAGCCGATGATTGACCTTCTGGCAGTTCTCACGTTGACAAATTTAAAACTGTTTTTTTGATAAAAAAAACGGCACATTCCTTAGATGTTTAAATTTTTTATCTCTGTCCGTGTATGTGTCTTGAGTTGAGTTTTGATTCCTTGTGTTTCTTGATTCCTTGTGTTTCTTGATTCCTTGTGTTTCTTGATTCCGTGTGTGTCTTGAATCCGTTTGTGTCTTGATTCCTTGTGTTTCTTGATTCCGTGTGTGCCTTGATTCCTTGTGTGTCTTGATTCCTTGTGTTTCTTGATTCAGTGTGTGTCTTGATTCCGTGTGTGTCTTGATTCCGTCTGTGCCTTGATTCCTTGTGTTTCTTGATTCCGTGTGTGTCTTGATTCCTTGTGTTTCTTGATTCCGTGTGTGTCTTGATTCCGTGTGTGTCTTGATTCCGTGTGTGTCTTGATTCCGTCTGTGCCTTGGTTCCTTGTGTTTCTTGATTCCGTGTGTGTCTTGATTCCTTGTGTTTCTTGATTCCGTGTGTGTCTTGATTCCGTTTGTGTCTTGATTCCTTGTGTTTCTTGATTCCGTGTGTGTCTTGATTCCGTTTGTGTCTTGATTCCTTGTGTTTCTTGATTCCGTGTGTGTCTTGATTCCGTCTGTGCCTTGATTCCTTGTGTTTCTTGATTCCGTGTGTGTCTTGATTCCTTGTGTGTCTTGATTCCGTCTGTGCCTTGATTCCTTGTGTTTCTTGATTCCGAATGTGTCTTGGTTCCGTGTGTGTCTTGATTCCGTGTGTGTCTTGATTCCGTGTGTGTCTTGATTCCGTCTGTGCCTTGATTCCTTGTGTTTCTTGATTCCGTGTGTGTCTTGATTCCGTTTGTGTCTTGATTCCTTGTGTTTCTTGATTCCGTGTGTGCCTTGATTCCTTGTGTTTCTTGATTCCGTGTGTGTCTTGATTCCGTGTGTTTCTTGATTCCGTGTGTGTCTTGATTCCGTGTGTTTCTTGATTCCGTGTGTGTCTTGATTCCGTGTGTGTCCTGATTCCTTGTGTTTCTTGATTCCTTGTGTTTCTTGATTCCGTGTGTGTCTTGATTCCGTCTGTGCCTTGATTCCTTGTGTTTCTTGATTCCGTGAGTGTCTTGATTCCTTGTGTGTCTTGATTCCGTCTGTGCCTTGATTCCTTGTGTTTCTTGATTCCGAGTGTGTCTTGATTCCGTGTGTTTCTTGATTCCGTGTGTGTCTTGATTCCGTGTGTGTCTTGATTCCGTGTGTGTCTTGATTCCGTCTGTGCCTTGATTCCTTGTGTTTCTTGATTCCGTGTGTGTCTTGATTCCGTTTGTGTCTTGATTCCTTGTGTCTCTTGATTCCGTGTGTGCCCTGATTCCTTGTGTTTCTTGATTCCGTGTGTGTCTTGATTCCGTTTGTGTCTTGATTCCTTGTGTCTCTTGATTCCGTGTGTGCCTTGATTTCTTGTGTTTCTTGATTCCTTGTGTGTCTTGATTGCGTGTGTTTCTTGATTCCGTGTGTGTCTTGATTCCGTGTGTGTCTTGATTCCGTGTGTGTCTTGATTCCGTGTGGGTCCTGATTCCTTGTGTTTCTTGATTCCTTGTGTTTCTTGATTCCGTGTTTGTCTTGATTCCGTCTGTGCCTTGATTCCTTATGCGTCTTGATTTCGTGTGTGTCTCCTGAGTGTGTCTTGTTTCCGCGTGTGTCTTGATTCCGTATGTTCCCGTGTCCGTCAGAGTCTTAGGTTAGTCTTAGGTTAGGTTAGGTTAGGTTAGTTAGTGTCCGTGTCAATGTCTATGTCATTGTCCCCGGGGTTTTGAGTCCAGGATGCCATTTGTGTCCCCTCAAATTGCCTCCCTTATCTCCACCTTGGGATCGTGTCAGTGTCCATGTGTGTCTTGATTCTGTGTGTGTCTTGAGTCCGTGTGTATCTTGAGTCCGTTTGTGTCTTGATTCTGTGAGTGTCTTGAGTCCGTGTGTGTCTTGATTCTGTGTGTGTCTTGAGTCCGTGTGTGTCTTGAGTACGTGTATTGATTCCGTGTGTCCGTGTCCGTTAGAGTCTATGAGTGTCCGTATCCGTGTCCGTGTCCGTGTCATTATCCCTGGGGTATTGAGTCCAGGATGCCATTTGTGTCCCCTCAAATTGCCTCCCTTATCTCCACCTTGGGATCGTGTCAGTGTCCATGTGTGTCTTGATTCCGTGTGTGTCTTGAGTCCGCGTGTGTCTTGAGTCCGTGTGTGTCTTGAGTCCGTGTGTGTCTTGATTCCGTGTGTGTCTTGATTCCGCGTGTGTCTTGAGTCCGTGTGTGTCTTGAGTCCGTGTGTGTCTTTAGTCCTTGTGTGTCTTGAGTCCGCGTGTGTCTTGAGTCCGTGTGTGTCTTGATTCCGCGTGTGTCTTGAGTCCGCGTGTGTCTTGATTCCGTGTGTGTCTTGAGTCCGCGTGTGTCTTGAGTCCGTGTGTGTCTTGAGTCTGCGTGTGTCTTGAGTCCGTGTGTGTCTTGATTCCGCGTGTGTCTTGAGTCCTGTGTGTCCGGGTGTCTTTTTGGGTTTTGGGTCCAGGAAGCTATTTGTGTCGACCCAAATTGCCTCCCTTCTCCCCACCTGAAATCCAGGTGAATTGAAAGACCTGCCCGAGGTCAGTGGATCCAGGTATCCGTCCGTGGGCCCCCGGATTTCAACCCTTCCCCACATTCCAAGGGGTCAGTCAATCAATCTTCAGCTATCCAGAGAATCTATCGAAACTGATGCTCCTACAGGAGGGGACACACAGATAAATCTGTGCCCTGTACTTGCAACCGTTCCGACAGGCTCGAACGCAGGTCTATCCGGATTAAGAACATGTTCTATCCGACTAGGCCACGCTGGAGTTGCCTTCTGAATTAAATTTTGCACTTGTATTTATATCTCGTAGTAAGGTTAGTTAGTGTCTATTTATCAACATTTGCAATGATTGACGTGTGAAGTTGTGAGTTTGTGTTGACAGATAGAAATTCATAACAGCTTATTCGATGAGGTTGCAGTCCAGTGAGGCAGTTTCATGAATGAATATTGGAGAAATTAGGCAAACTGACGTGTGTGTGTGTGTGTGTGTGTGTGTGTGTGTGTGTGTGTGTGTGTGTGTGTGTGTGTGTGTGTGTGTGTGTGTGTGTTTAAAGGTATGTATTATTTAATATTTAGTGTGGTGTGTGTGTGTGTCCAAATGAGTTTGTGAATGGTAAACAAGCAATCCAATACCTAATATGTGCTAATCTAGGCCTCGTTTTGTATACATATATATATGTGTTTACTAGGGAATGAAAATCCGGTTTGTTTTATTCTAAGTTTTTTCAACAATAAATAGTACATACGCGAACGAACGGTTCGGCTGGGTAAGTATAGCATTGTGGCGGCCATTTTCTCTGTTAGGCGGGGGTTGGGGGAAGGGGGGGGTTGGTCTCTGGTAATTGTGGTATAGGGGTAGTTATATTTGGGCCTCGGTTGGGGGGTAGGGTGTTGGTAGGGGGGTGGGGGCCCAGGGAGCAGCAGAGGGGGGACCTGAGGGAGAGGCATGGAGTTGCTAGTTAATCATTAAGATATTAATTTGTGGAGATATGTTATATAAGGAAAGATGTTTAGGAAGGAATAAGAAAAGTGTTTGGAACTGATGAAAGTATATGAGTTATAGTGATTCATGTTAGAAGAAAGATATGTGCTTTAAAAGGTGAAGAGATTTGTAAAGGACTTTATCTGCTTAATAATATATTAATTAACGGTAAATGACCATTGGAGATAGATATTCAACAGCATAATGAGTGGACAAGTTTTAGCAGGAAGGCCGGCACAGAGAGAGAATGGACCGATAAATAGTTAGACATTTTTTCTCGAATGGTATACTCTAATAATCATAGGTACATATTTCAGAGCGCGACATTCGTGCGCGCGCGCGCGCACACACACATATACAAACACACTCACACACACACACACACACACACACACACACACACACACACACACACACACACACACACACACATATATATATACAAACATACATACAGTCTCGACAGTCAAATTGCAGAAACTGACACAATTATGACAAGGATCACTCATATTGGATATATACACACACAGATAAATTCACGTGGATAAGTCACTCCAATTACACGTATGTACACACACAGACAACATATTTCAGTGAGTGTGGCCCATAGTATACATTAATACTCACACATGGCAGCCCATTCACTATTAATTGGTGTACATATTCATTCACACACATGTTTATGTGTCTCTTTCTTATAAAATACACACACACTGAAAGGAATCTTTGAGAACATTATATACCACATATGTCAGACCAATCCTGAAGTATGCAGCTCCAGCATGGAGTCCACATCTAGTCAAGCATAAGACTAAACTGGAAAAGGTTCAAAGGTTTGCCACCAGACTAGAACCCGAGCTAAGAGGTATGAGCTACGAGGAGAGACTACGGGAATTAAACCTCACTTCGTTGGAAGACAGAAGAGTTAAGGGGGACATGATCACCACATTCAAGATTCTCATGGGAATCGATAAGGTAGATGAAGGTAGGCTATTTAACACAAGGGGCACACGTACTAGGGGACACAGGTGGAAACTGAGTGCCCAAATGAGACACAGAGATATTAGAAAGAACTTTTTCAGTGTCAGAGTAGTTGACAAATGGAATGCATTAGGAAGTGATGTGGTGGAGGCTGACTCCATACACAGTTTCAAGTGTAGATATGATAGAGCCCAATAGGCTCAGGAACTAGTACTCCTGTTGATTGACGGTTGAGAGGCGGGACCAAAGAGCCAGAGCTCAACCCCCGCAAGCACAATAAGGTGAGTACAATTAGGTGAGTACACACAAACTCATTGTTAATTTTCCCTGGAACACAACCCGACAAACCGTTTAACAACCAGGTACCCATTCACTGCTTCGTGAAGATAATCGTTAAGTTAAGGATTGGTGCCTAGTCAATCCGCTCTTCCCCTGCCAGCCAGGATATGAACCCAGGCGAAATCGCTTGCGAAGCGCGAGGTGAGTGCCTTACCACTGATCCACAGGGACTGCCCAAATATGAATGCCATCAGCAGCACTAGCAGTTGGTGTTACCAGGCAGGTTACCCATCCAATTACTAACCAAATTGAAAGTTGCTTAACTTGGCTAATGGGACGAGAAGCAGTGTCCTTTAAGTGGTAGTATGGCCGTTGTTATTGTATACAAGTGGTAACCAATAACTTGTGAGTGAGTGAGTGAGTGAGTGAGTGATGATAATGGTAACTGCGGCGGAGGATACTCACACATACCAGCCAATTCTCCATTAATGATAGTTCTTATAGTCAAACAAACCAACCAAAAGTGGACTATTGCACCAACATGGAAATGTTTGGATGCCATTGATCTCGCACAAATCGCTTATAAATGCCACCCGCCGCTATTTATAAAACCTAAACAATCCTCTTCTAAGCACGAATGACTACTCTTAGGCCTTGGATTATGTTCACTTAGGCTTCATTGAGTCAATACATATAACTTCTTTGAGTCGGGGGACAGGCAGACAGGCAGTCTATATATACATGTTAGGCTTATAAAGTGGTCTCCAACACCCACCCCACAAGGTTAAACTAACCCTCACTCACCAGGATGCTAGTAGCTCACTAACTCCTGGATACCTATTTACTGCTAGGTGAACAGGTGCATTGGGTGATAGGAAACGCTACCAACAATTACAGCCCTGCCCGACCGCGATTCGAACCCTGGAATCCCTTATTGAGAGTCGAGAAGGAACACATCATTCATGTTACATATATGTGTACTCACCTATTTGTGCCAGGAGGATCGAGCATTAATCTTAGAGTCTGCCTTTAAGCCGTCAGTTGTTTATAGCAATAACTCTTGGCCTATTTCCTAACTTAACCTAGCCTAGCCTATACCCTACCCTAACCTATAACCTACCACAATCTAAAACCAAACCTAATATAACCTAACCTAATCTAAACCTAACCTAGCCTACACCTAAACCCAATCTACCTAACTTACCTAACTAAGCTAACCTAACCAAACCTAACCTAACTAACCTAACCTAACTAACCTAACCTAACCTAACCTAACTAACCTAACCTAACCTAACTAATCTAACCTAACCTAACTAACGTAACCTAACCTAACCTAACCTAACCAAACCTAACCTAACTAACCTAACCTAACCTATCCTAACTTAACTAACCTAACCTAAACCTAACCAAACCTAACCTAACTAACCTAACCTAACCTAACCTAACCTAAACCTAACCTAACCTAACTTAACCAAACCTAACCTAACCAAACTTAACCTAACTTAACCTAACCTAACCAAACCTAACCTAACTAACCTAACCTAACCTAACCTAACTAACCTAATCTAAACCTAACCAAACCTAACCTAACTAACCTAACCAAACTTAACCTAACCTAACCAAACTTAACCTAGCCTAACCAAACTTAACCTAACCTAGGGGCTGGTCCCAAACCTGCACACATAAATAACATCACATGAGACCAGAAGACATGGCAGGATGTGCAGAATACCCCCGTTGAAAAACAGAGGTGCAACTGGTACTCTGAGAGAGAACTCTATCAACATCAGAGGTCCGAGACTGTTCAACACGCTTCCACTACACATAAGGGGCATAACTGGCCGACCCCTCACAGTGTTCAAGAGAGAACTGGATAAGCACCTCTAAAGGATACCTGATCAACCAGGCTGTGACTCATACGTCAGGCTGCGAGCAGCCGCGTCCAACAGCCTGGTTGATCAGTCCGGCAACCAGGAAGCCTGGTCGACGACCGGGCCGCGGGGACGCTAAGCCCCGGAAGCACCTCAAGGTAAGGTAACCTAACCTAACCTAACCAAACCTAACCTAACTAACCTAACCTAACCTAACTAACCTAACCTAAACCTAACCAAACCTAACCTAACTAACCTAACCAAACTTAACCTAACCTAACCAAACTTAACCTAACCTAACCAAACTTAACCTAACCTAACCTAACCTAATCTAACCTAACCAAACCTAACCTAACCAAACTTAACCTAACCTAACCTAACCTAACCTAACCAAACTTAACCTAACCTAACCTAACCAACACCCACCTCACAAGATCGAGCACCTAAACTGACCCTGACTGACCCTCACCAGGATGCAACCCTACATGAAGCTCACAACTCCTGGATACCTGTTTACTGCTAGGAGAACAGAGGCATTAGGTGATAGGAAACGCTACCAATAATTTCAGTCCTGCCTGGCCGGGTTTCGATCCAGGAATCCCCGATCGTTAGTCTAGAAGGAACACATACATGTTTCATATTTCTGTGTACTCACCTATTTGTACTTGCAGGACTGAGCATCAGTTTTTGAACGCTGACAATATAGCCGCCGGTTGTTTAAAGCAATGACTCCTGGTCTATTTTCCTGTCATATCAACTTTTAAAATTATGAATGGAGTTTGCATCTACAACTGTGGCTTTTTGTAAGTTTGTTCTCACCTAGTTGTATTCACCTAGTTGTGTTTGCTAGGTTTGATATTCAGATCTTTGGTCCCACCTCTCAACCATCAATCAATTGCTCAAGTAGTTTTCCAGTAGTTATGTAACTCATAACTCTCAGCTCTGTTGGAAAAAAGGCTGGGGCTGCATATTCAATTATTTGTCTCGCATAGGTTGAAAAAAAGGTTCATTCTTCTTTACACGTTAGAAATGTTACTTTGAACATGTTCTATCCAAGTCGGATAGAACATATTCTTAATCCGGATAGACCTGCGTTCGAGCCTGTCGAAACGGTTGCAATTACAGGGCACATATTGTCCTCTCCTGTAGCAGCATCAGGTTCGATAGATTCTCTGGACAGCCGATGATTGACCTTCTGGCAGTTCTCACGTTGACAAATTTAAAACTTTTTTTTGATAAAAAAAACGGCACATTCCTTAGATGTTTAAATTTTTTATCTCTGTCCGTGTATGTGTCTTGAGTTGAGTTTTGGTTCCTTGTGTTTCTTGATTCCTTGTGTTTCTTGATTCCTTGTGTTTCTTGATTCCTTGTGTTTCTTGATTCCTTGTGTTTCTTGATTCCGTGTGTGTCTTGATTCCGTTTGTGTCTTGATTCCTTGTGTTTCTTGATTCCGTGTGTGTCTTGAATCCGTTCGTGTCTTGATTCCTTGTGTTTCTTGATTCCGTGTGTGTCTTGATTCCGTGTGTGTCTTGATTCCTTGTGTTTCTTGATTCCGTGTGTGTCTTGAATCCGTTTGTGTCTTGATTCCTTGTGTTTCTTGATTCCGTGTGTGCCTTGATTCCTTATGTGTCTTGATTCCTTGTGTTTCTTGATTCAGTGTGTGTCTTGATTCCGTGTGTGTCTTGATTCCGTCTGTGCCTTGATTCCTTGTGTTTCTTGATTCCGTGTGTGTCTTGATTCCTTGTGTTTCTTGATTCCGTGTGTGTCTTGATTCCGTGTGTGTCTTGATTCCGTGTGTGTCTTGATTCCGTCTGTGTCTTGATTCCTTGTGTTTCTTGATTCCGTGTGTGTCTTGATTCCGTTTGTGTCTTGATTCCTTGTGTTTCTTGATTCCGTGCGTGTCTTGATTCCGTCTGTGCCTTGATTCCTTGTGTTTCTTGATTCCGTGTGTGTCTTGATTACTTGTGTGTCTTGATTCCGTCTGTGCCTTGATTCCTTGTGTTTCTTGATTCCGAATGTGTCTTGGTTCCGTGTGTGTCTTGATTCCGTGTGTGTCTTGATTCCGTGTGTGTCTTGATTCCGTCTGTGCCTTGATTCCTTGTGTTTCTTGATTCCGTGTGTGTCTTGATTCCGTTTGTGTCTTGATTCCTTGTGTTTCTTGATTCCGTGTGTGCCTTGATTCCTTGTGTTTCTTGATTCCGTGTGTGTCTTGATTCCGTGTGTTTCTTGATTCCGTGTGTGTCTTGATTCCGTGTGTTTCTTGATTCCGTGTGTGTCTTGATTCCGTGTGTGTCCTGATTCCTTGTGTTTCTTGATTCCTTGTGTTTCTTGATTCCGTGTGTGTCTTGATTCCGTCTGTGCCTTGATTCCTTGTGTTTCTTGATTCCGTGAGTGTCTTGATTCCTTGTGTGTCTTGATTCCGTCTGTGCCTTGATTCCTTGTGTTTCTTGATTCCGAGTGTGTCTTGATTCCGTGTGTTTCTTGATTCCGTGTGTGTCTTGATTCCGTGTGTGTCTTGATTCCGTGTGTGTCTTGATTCCGTCTGTGCCTTGATTCCTTGTGTTTCTTGATTCCGTGTGTGTCTTGATTCCGTTTGTGTCTTGATTCCTTGTGTCTCTTGATTCCGTGTGTGCCCTGATTCCTTGTGTTTCTTGATTCCGTGTGTGTCTTGATTCCGTTTGTGTCTTGATTCCTTGTGTCTCTTGATTCCGTGTGTGCCTTGATTTCTTGTGTTTCTTGATTCCTTGTGTGTCTTGATTCCGTGTGTTTCTTGATTCCGTGTGTGTCTTGATTCCGTGTGTGTCTTGATTCCGTGTGTGTCTTGATTCCGTGTGGGTCCTGATTCCTTGTGTTTCTTGATTCCTTGTGTTTCTTGATTCCGTGTTTGTCTTGATTCCGTCTGTGCCTTGATTCCTTATGCGTCTTGATTTCGTGTGTGTCTCCTGAGTGTGTCTTGTTTCCGCGTGTGTCTTGATTCCGTATGTTCCCGTGTCCGTCAGAGTCTTAGGTTAGTCTTAGGTTAGGTTAGGTTAGGTTAGTTAGTGTCCGTGTCAATGTCTATGTCATTGTCCCCGGGGTTTTGAGTCCAGGATGCCATTTGTGTCCCCTCAAATTGCCTCCCTTATCTCCACCTTGGGATCGTGTCAGTGTCCATGTGTGTCTTGATTCCGTGTGTGTCTTGAGTCCGCGTGTGTCTTGAGTCCGTGTGTGTCTTGAGTCCGTGTGTGTCTTGAGTCCGTGTGTGTCTTGATTCCGCGTGTGTCTTGAGTCCGTGTGTGTCTTGAGTCCGTGTGTGTGTAAAATTTATTTTAAACAACATTAATATTAAGAACTTTACTTAGAAATTATATAATAATTATTAATAAATAAAGATATAGAATAATTTAATATCAAAATAATAATAAAGTAAAGAAACAATTAGAGGAGATTAAGGAGATGTAAACCACAAGGGAAGGGAACTATCAGGGGGAATCGCCAAGCCATAACGACTATATAGCACTTGGGAAAGGGTCAGGATAAGGATTTGGGATGGGAAACAGGGAAAGGAATGGTATCCAACCACTTGGATGGTCGGGGATTGAACGCCGACCTGCATGAAGCGAGACCGTCACTCTACCGTCCAGCCCAAGTCCGTGTGTGTCTTGAGTCCGCGTGTGTCTTGAGTCCGTATGTGTCTTGATTCCGCGTGTGTCTTGAGTCCGCGTGTGTCTTGATTCCGTGTGTGTCTTGAGTCCGCGTGTGTCTTGAGTCCGTGTGTGTCTTGAGTCTGCGTGTGTCTTGAGTCCGTGTGTGTCCGGGTGTCTTTGGGGTTTTGGGTCCAGGAAGCTATTTGTGTCGACCCAAATTGCCTCCCTTCTCCCCACCTGAAATCCAGGTGAATTGAAAGACCTGCCCGAGGTCAGAGGATCCAGGTATCCGTCCGTGGGCCCCCGGATTTCAACCCTTCCCCACATTCCAAGGGGTCAGTCAATCAATCTTCAGCTATCCAGAGAATCTATCGAAACTGATGCTCCTACAGGAGGGGACACACAGATAAATCTGTGCCCTGTACTTGCAACCGTTCCGACAGGCTCGAACGCAGGTCTATCCGGATTAAGAACATGTTCTATCCGACTAGGCCACGCTGGAGTTGCCTTCTGAATCAAATTTTGCACTTGTATTTATATCTCGTAGTAAGGTTAGTTAGTGTCTATTTATCAACATTTGCAATGATTGACGTGTGAAGTTGTGAGTTTGTGTTGACAGATAGAAATTCATAACAGCTTATTCGATGAGGTTGCAGTCCAGTGAGGCAGTTTCATGAATGAATATTGGAGAAATTAGGCAAACTGACGTGTGTGTGTGTGTGTGTGTGTGTGTGTGTGTGTGTGTGTGTGTGTGTGTGTGTGTGTGTGTGTGTGTGTGTGTGTGTGTGTGTGTGTGTGTTTAAAGGTATGTATTATTTAATATTTAGTGTGGTGTGTGTGTGTGTCCAAATGAGTTTGTGAATGGTAAACAAGCAATCCAATACCTAATATGTGCTAATCTAAGCCTCGTTTTGTATACATATATATATGTGTTTACTAGGGAATGAAAATCCGGTTTGTTTTATTCTAAGTTTTTTCAAGAATAAATAGTACATACGCGAACGAACGGTTCGGCTGGGTAAGTATAGCGTTGTGGCGGCCATTTTCTCTGTTAGGCGGGGGTTGGGGGAAGGGGGGGGTTGGTCTCTGGTAATTGTGGTATAGGGGTAGTTATATTTGGGCCTCGGTTGGGGGGTAGGGTGTTGGTAGGGGGGTGGGGGCCCAGGGAGCAGCAGAGGGGGGACCTGAGGGAGAGGCATGGAGTTGCTAGTTAATCATTAAGATATTAATTTGTGGAGATAGGTTATATAAGGAAAGATGTTTAGGAAGGAATAAGAAAAGTGTTTGGAACTGATGAAAGTATATGAGTTATAGTGATTCATGTTAGAAGAAAGATATGTGCTTTAAAAGGTGAAGAGATTTGTAAAGGACTTTATCTGCTTAATAATATATTAATTAACGGTAAATGACCATTGGAGATAGATATTCAACAGCATAATGAGTGGACAAGTTTTAGCAGGAAGGCCGGCACAGAGAGAGAATGGACCGATAAATAGTTAGACATTTTTTCTCGAATGGTATACTCTAATAATCATAGGTACATATTTCAGAGCGCGACAGTCGTGCGCGCGCGCGCGCACACACACATATACAAACACACTCACACACACACACACACACACACACACACACACACACACACACACACACACACACACACACACACACACACACACACACACACACACACACACACACACACACACACACACACATATATATATACAAACATACATACAGTCTCGACAGTCAAATTGCAGAAACTGACACAATTATGACAAGGATCACTCATATTGGATATATACACACACAGATAAATTCACGTGGATAAGTCACTCCAATTACACGTATGTACACACACAGACAACATATTTCAGTGAGTGTGGCCCATAGTATACATTAATACTCACACATGGCAGCCCATTCACTATTAATTGGTGTACATATTCATTCACACACATGTTTATGTGTCTCTTTCTTATAAAATACACACACACTGAAAGGAATCTTTGAGAACATTATATACCACATATGTCAGACCAATCCTGAAGTATGCAGCTCCAGCATGGAGTCCACATCTAGTCAAGCATAAGACTAAACTGGAAAAGGTTCAAAGGTTTGCCACCAGACTAGAACCCGAGCTAAGAGGTATGAGCTACGAGGAGAGACTACGGGAATTAAACCTCACTTCGTTGGAAGACAGAAGAGTTAAGGGGGACATGATCACCACATTCAAGATTCTCATGGGAATCGATAAGGTAGATGAAGGTAGGCTATTTAACACAAGGGGCACACGTACTAGGGGACACAGGTGGAAACTGAGTGCCCAAATGAGACACAGAGATATTAAAAAGAACTTTTTCAGTGTCAGAGTAGTTGGCAAATGGAATGCATTAGGAAGTGATGTGGTGGAGGCTGACTCCATACACAGTTTCAAGTGTAGATATGATAGAGCCCAATAGGCTCAGGAACTAGTACTCCTGTTGATTGACGGTTGAGAGGCGGGACCAAAGAGCCAGAGCTCAACCCCCGCAAGCACAATAAGGTGAGTACAATTAGGTGAGTACACACAAACTCATTGTTAATTTTCCCTGGAACACAACCCGACAAACCGTTTAACAACCAGGTACCCATTCACTGCTTCGTGAAGATAATCGTTAAGTTAAGGATTGGTGCCTAGTCAATCCGCTCTTCCCCTGCCAGCCAGGATATGAACCCAGGCGAAATCGCTTGCGAAGCGCGAGGTGAGTGCCTTACCACTGATCCACAGGGACTGCCCAAATATGAATGCCATCAGCAGCACTAGCAGTTGGTGTTACCAGGCAGGTTACCCATCCAATTACTAACCAAATTGAAAGTTGCTTAACTTGGCTAATGGGACGAGAAGCAGTGTCCTTTAAGTGGTAGTATGGCCGTTGTTATTGTATACAAGTGGTAACCAATAACTTGTGAGTGAGTGAGTGAGTGAGTGATGATAATGGTAACTGCGGCGGAGGATACTCACACATACCAGCCAATTCTCCATTAATGATAGTTCTTATAGTCAAACAAACCAACCAAAAGTGGACTATTGCACCAACATGGAAATGTTTGGATGCCATTGATCTCGCACAAATCGCTTATAAATGCCACCCGCCGCTATTTATAAAACCTAAACAATCCTTTTCTAAGCACGAATGACTACTCTTAGGCCTTGGATTATGTTCACTTAGGCTTCATTGAGTCAATACATATAACTTCTTTGAGTCGGGGGACAGGCAGACAGGCAGTCTATATATACATGTTAGGCTTATAAAGTGGTCTCCAACACCCACCCCACAAGGTTAAACTAACCCTCACTCACCAGGATGCTAGTAGCTCACTAACTCCTGGATACCTATTTACTGCTAGGTGAACAGGTGCATTGGGTGATAGGAAACGCTACCAACAATTACAGCCCTGCCCGACCGCGATTCGAACCCTGGAATCCCTTATTGAGAGTCGAGAAGGAACACATCATTCATGTTACATATATGTGTACTCACCTATTTGTGCCAGGAGGATCGAGCATTAATCTTAGAGTCTGCCTTTAAGCCGTCAGTTGTTTATAGCAATAACTCTTGGCCTATTTCCTAACTTAACCTAGCCTAGCCTATACCCTACCCTAACCTATAACCTACCACAATCTAAAACCAAACCTAATATAACCTAACCTAATCTAAACCTAACCTAGCCTACACCTAAACCCAATCTACCTAACTTACCTAACTAAGCTAACCTAACCAAACCTAACCTAACTAACCTAACCTAACTAACCTAACCTAACCTAACCTAACTAACCTAACCTAACTAATCTAACCTAACCTAACTAACGTAACCTAACCTAACCTAACCTAACCTAACCAAACCTAACCTAACTAACCTAACCTAACCTATCCTAACTTAACTAACCTAACCTAAACCTAACCAAACCTAACCTAACTAACCTAACCTAACCTAACCTAACCTAAACCTAACCTAACCAAACTTAACCTAACTTAACCTAACCTAACCAAACCTAACCTAACTAACCTAACCTAACCTAACCTAACTAACCTAATCTAAACCTAACCAAACCTAACCTAACTAACCTAACCAAACTTAACCTAACCTAACCAAACTTAACCTAGCCTAACCAAACTTAACCTAACCTAGGGGCTGGTCCCAAACCTGCACACATAAATAACATCACATGAGACCAGAAGACATGGCAGGATGTGCAGAATACCCCCGTTGAAAAACAGAGGTGCAACTGGTACTCTGAGAGAGAACTCTATCAACATCAGAGGTCCGAGACTGTTCAACACGCTTCCACTACACATAAGGGGCATAACTGGCCGACCCCTCACAGTGTTCAAGAGAGAACTGGATAAGCACCTCTAAAGGATACCTGATCAACCAGGCTGTGACTCATACGTCAGGCTGCGAGCAGCCGCGTCCAACAGCCTGGTTGATCAGTCCGGCAACCAGGAAGCCTGGTCGACGACCGGGCCGCGGGGACGCTAAGCCCCGGAAGCACCTCAAGGTAAGGTAACCTAACCTAACCTAACCAAACCTAACCTAACTAACCTAACCTAACCTAACTAACCTAACCTAAACCTAACCAAACCTAACCTAACTAACCTAACCAAACTTAACCTAACCTAACCAAACTTAACCTAACCTAACCAAACTTAACCTAACCTAACCTAACCTAATCTAACCTAACCAAACCTAACCTAACCAAACTTAACCTAACCTAACCTAACCTAACCTAACCAAACTTAACCTAACCTAACCTAACCAACACCCACCTCACAAGATCGAACACCTAAACTGACCCTGACTGACCCTCACCAGGATGCAACCCTACATGAAGCTCACAACTCCTGGATACCTGTTTACTGCTAGGAGAACAGAGGCATTAGGTGATAGGAAACGCTACCAATAATTTCAGTCCTGCCTGGCCGGGTTTCGATCCAGGAATCCCCGATCGTTAGTCTAGAAGGAACACATACATGTTTCATATTTCTGTGTACTCACCTATTTGTACTTGCAGGACTGAGCATCAGTTTTTGAACGCTGACAATATAGCCGCCGGTTGTTTAAAGCAATGACTCCTGGTCTATTTTCCTGTCATATCAACTTTTAAAATTATGAATGGAGTTTGCATCTACAACTGTGGCTTTTTGTAAGTTTGTTCTCACCTAGTTGTATTCACCTAGTTGTGTTTGCTAGGTTTGATATTCAGATCTTTGGTCCCACCTCTCAACCATCAATCAATTGCTCAAGTAGTTTTCCAGTAGTTATGTAACTCATAACTCTCAGCTCTGTTGGAAAAAAGGCTGGGGCTGCATATTCAATTATTTGTCTCGCATAGGTTGAAAAAAAGGTTCATTCTTCTTTACACGTTAGAAATGTTACTTTGAACATGTTCTATCCAAGTCGGATAGAACATATTCTTAATCCGGATAGACCTGCGTTCGAGCCTGTCGAAACGGTTGCAATTACAGGGCACATATTGTCCTCTATTGTAGCAGCATCAGGTTCGATAGATTCTCTGGACAGCCGATGATTGACCTTCTGGCAGTTCTCACGTTGACAAATTTAAAACTTTTTTTTGATAAAAAAAACGGCACATTCCTTAGATGTTTAAATTTTTTATCTCTGTCCGTGTATGTGTCTTGAGTTGAGTTTTGATTCCTTGTGTTTCTTGATTCCTTGTGTTTCTTGATTCCTTGTGTTTCTTGATTCCGTGTGTGTCTTGAATCCGTTTGTGTCTTGATTCCTTGTGTTTCTTGATTCCGTGTGTGCCTTGATTCCTTGTGTGTCTTGATTCCTTGTGTTTCTTGATTCAGTGTGTGTCTTGATTCCGTGTGTGTCTTGATTCCGTCTGTGCCTTGATTCCTTGTGTTTCTTGATTCCGTGTGTGTCTTGATTCCTTGTGTTTCTTGATTCCGTGTGTGTCTTGATTCCGTGTGTGTCTTGATTCCGTGTGTGTCTTGATTCCGTCTGTGCCTTGGTTCCTTGTGTTTCTTGATTCCGTGTGTGTCTTGATTCCTTGTGTTTCTTGATTCCGTGTGTGTCTTGATTCCGTTTGTGTCTTGATTCCTTGTGTTTCTTGATTCCGTGTGTGTCTTGATTCCGTTTGTGTCTTGATTCCTTGTGTTTCTTGATTCCGTGCGTGTCTTGATTCCGTCTGTGCCTTGATTCCTTGTGTTTCTTGATTCCGTGTGTGTCTTGATTCCTTGTGTGTCTTGATTCCGTCTGTGCCTTGATTCCTTGTGTTTCTTGATTCCGAATGTGTCTTGGTTCCGTGTGTGTCTTGATTCCGTGTGTGTCTTGATTCCGTGTGTGTCTTGATTCCGTCTGTGCCTTGATTCCTTGTGTTTCTTGATTCCGTGTGTGTCTTGATTCCGTTTGTGTCTTGATTCCTTGTGTTTCTTGATTCCGTGTGTGCCTTGATTCCTTGTGTTTCTTGATTCCTTGTGTTTCTTGATTCCTTGTGTTTCTTGATTCCGTGTGTGTCTTGATTCCGTCTGTGCCTTGATTCCTTGTGTTTCTTGATTCCGTGAGTGTCTTGATTCCTTGTGTGTCTTGATTCCGTCTGTGCCTTGATTCCTTGTGTTTCTTGATTCCGAGTGTGTCTTGATTCCGTGTGTTTCTTGATTCCGTGTGTGTCTTGATTCCGTGTGTGTCTTGATTCCGTGTGTGTCTTGATTCCGTCTGTGCCTTGATTCCTTGTGTTTCTTGATTCCGTGTGTGTCTTGATTCCGTTTGTGTCTTGATTCCTTGTGTCTCTTGATTCCGTGTGTGCCCTGATTCCTTGTGTTTCTTGATTCCGTGTGTGTCTTGATTCCGTTTGTGTCTTGATTCCTTGTGTCTCTTGATTCCGTGTGTGCCTTGATTTCTTGTGTTTCTTGATTCCTTGTGTGTCTTGATTCCGTGTGTTTCTTGATTCCGTGTGTGTCTTGATTCCGTGTGTGTCTTGATTCCGTGTGTGTCTTGATTCCGTGTGGGTCCTGATTCCTTGTGTTTCTTGATTCCTTGTGTTTCTTGATTCCGTGTTTGTCTTGATTCCGTCTGTGCCTGGATTCCTTATGCGTCTTGATTTCGTGTGTGTCTCCTGAGTGTGTCTTGTTTCCGCGTGTGTCTTGATTCCGTATGTTCCCGTGTCCGTCAGAGTCTTAGGTTAGTCTTAGGTTAGGTTAGGTTAGGTTAGTTAGTGTCCGTGTCAATGTCTATGTCATTGTCCCCGGGGTTTTGAGTCCAGGATGCCATTTGTGTCCCCTCAAATTGCCTCCCTTATCTCCACCTTGGGAGCGTGTCAGTGTCCATGTGTGTCTTGATTCTGTGTGTGTCTTGAGTCCGTGTGTATCTTGAGTCCGTTTGTGTCTTGATTCTGTGAGTGTCTTGAGTCCGTGTGTGTCTTGATTCTGTGTGTGTCTTGAGTCCGTGTGTGTCTTGAGTACGTGTATTGATTCCGTGTGTCCGTGTCCGTTAGAGTCTATGAGTGTCCGTATCCGTGTCCGTGTCCGTGTCATTATCCCTGGGGTATTGAGTCCAGGATGCCATTTGTGTCCCCTCAAATTGCCTCCCTTATCTCCACCTTGGGATCGTGTCAGTGTCCATGTGTGTCTTGATTCCGTGTGTGTCTTGAGTCCGCGTGTGTCTTGAGTCCGTGTGTGTCTTGAGTCCGTGTGTGTCTTGATTCCGTGTGTGTCTTGAATCCGCGTGTGTCTTGAGTCCGTGTGTGTCTTGAGTCCGTGTGTGTCTTTAGTCCGTGTGTGTCTTGAGTCCGCGTGTGTCTTGAGTCCGTGTGTGTCTTGATTCCGCGTGTGTCTTGAGTCCGCGTGTGTCTTGATTCCGTGTGTGTCTTGAGTCCGCGTGTGTCTTGAGTCCGTGTGTGTCTTGAGTCTGCGTGTGTCTTGAGTCCGTGTGTGTCTTGATTCCGCGTGTGTCTTGAGTCCTGTGTGTCCGGGTGTCTTTTTGGGTTTTGGGTCCAGGAAGCTATTTGTGTCGACCCAAATTGCCTCCCTTCTCCCCACCTGAAATCCAGGTGAATTGAAAGACCTGCCCGAGGTCAGTGGATCCAGGTATCCGTCCGTGGGCCCCCGGATTTCAACCCTTTCCCACATTCCAAGGGGGTCAGTCAATCAATCTTCAGCTATCCAGAGAATCTATCGAAACTGATGCTCCTACAGGAGGGGACACACAGATAAATCTGTGCCCTGTACTTGCAACCGTTCCGACAGGCTCGAACGCAGGTCTATCCGGATTAAGAACATGTTCTATCCGACTAGGCCACGCTGGAGTTGCCTTCTGAATTAAATTTTGCACTTGTATTTATATCTCGTAGTAAGGTTAGTTAGTGTCTATTTATCAACATTTGCAATGATTGACGTGTGAAGTTGTGAGTTTGTGTTGACAGATAGAAATTCATAACAGCTTATTCGATGAGGTTGCAGTCCAGTGAGGCAGTTTCATGAATGAATATTGGAGAATTTAGGCAAACTGACGTGTGTGTGTGTGTGTGTGTGTGTGTGTGTGTGTGTGTGTTTAAAGGTATGTATTATTTAATATTTAGTGTGGTGTGTGTGTGTGTCCAAATGAGTTTGTGAATGGTAAACAAGCAATCCAATACCTAATATGTGCTAATCTAGGCCTCGTTTTGTATACATATATATATGTGTTTACTAGGGAATGAAAATCCGGTTTGTTTTATTCTAAGTTTTTTCAACAATAAATAGTACATACGCGAACGAACGGTTCGGCTGGGTAAGTATAGCGTTGTGGCGGCCATTTTCTCTGTTAGGCGGGGGTTGGGGGAAGGGGGGGGTTGGTCTCTGGTAATTGTGGTATAGGGGTAGTTATATTTGCGCCTCGGTTGGGGGGTAGGGTGTTGGTAGGGGGGGTGGGGGCCCAGGGAGCAGCAGAGGGGGGACCTGAGGGAGAGGCATGGAGTTGCTAGTTAATCATTAAGATATTAATTTGTGGAGATAGGTTATATAAGGAAAGAAGTTTAGGAAGGAATAAGAAAAGTGTTTGGAACTGATGAAAGTATATGAGTTATAGTGATTCATGTTAGAAGAAAGATATGTGCTTTAAAAGGTGAAGAGATTTGTAAAGGACTTTATCTGCTTAATAATATATTAATTAACGGTAAATGACCATTGGAGATAGATATTCAACAGCATAATGAGTGGACAAGTTTTAGCAGGAAGGCCGGCACAGAGAGAGAATGGACCGATAAATAGTTAGACATTTTTTCTCGAATGGTATACTCTAATAATCATAGGTACATATTTCAGAGCGCGACATTCGTGCGCGCGCGCGCGCACACACACATATACAAACACACTCACACACACACACACACACACACACACACACACACACACACACACACACACACACACACACACACACACACACACACACACACACACACACATATATATATATACAACATACATACAGTCTCGACAGTCAAATTGCAGAAACTGACACAATTATGACAAGGATCACTCATATTGGATATATACACACACAGATAAATTCACGTGGATAAGTCACTCCAATTACACGTATGTACACACACAGACAACATATTTCAGTGAGTGTGGCCCATAGTATACATTAATACTCACACATGGCAGCCCATTCACTATTAATTGGTGTACATATTCATTCACACACATGTTTATGTGTCTCTTTCTTATAAAATACACACACACTGAAAGGAATCTTTGAGAACATTATATACCACATATGTCAGACCAATCCTGAAGTATGCAGCTCCAGCATGGAGTCCACATCTAGTCAAGCATAAGACTAAACTGGAAAAGGTTCAAAGGTTTGCCACCAGACTAGAACCCGAGCTAAGAGGTATGAGCTACGAGGAGAGACTACGGGAATTAAACCTCACTTCGTTGGAAGACAGAAGAGTTAAGGGGGACATGATCACCACATTCAAGATTCTCATGGGAATCGATAAGGTAGATGAAGGTAGGCTATTTAACACAAGGGGCACACGTACTAGGGGACACAGGTGGAAACTGAGTGCCCAAATGAGACACAGAGATATTAGAAAAAACTTTTTCAGTGTCAGAGTAGTTGACAAATGGAATGCATTAGGAAGTGATGTGGTGGAGGCTGACTCCATACACAGTTTCAAGTGTAGATATGATAGAGCCCAATAGGCTCAGGAACTAGTACTCCTGTTGATTGACGGTTGAGAGGCGGGACCAAAGAGCCAGAGCTCAACCCCCGCAAGCACAATAAGGTGAGTACAATTAGGTGAGTACACACAAACTCATTGTTAATTTTCCCTGGAACACAACCCGACAAACCGTTTAACAACCAGGTACCCATTCACTGCTTCGTGAAGATAATCGTTAAGTTAAGGATTGGTGCCTAGTCAATCCGCTCTTCCCCTGCCAGCCAGGATATGAACCCAGGCGAAATCGCTTGCGAAGCGCGAGGTGAGTGCCTTACCACTGATCCACAGGGACTGCCCAAATATGAATGCCATCAGCAGCACTAGCAGTTGGTGTTACCAGGCAGGTTACCCATCCAATTACTAACCAAATTGAAAGTTGCTTAACTTGGCTAATGGGACGAGAAGCAGTGTCCTTTAAGTGGTAGTATGGCCGTTGTTATTGTATACAAGTGGTAACCAATAACTTGTGAGTGAGTGAGTGAGTGAGTGATGATAATGGTAACTGCGGCGGAGGATACTCACACATACCAGCCAATTCTCCATTAATGATAGTTCTTATAGTCAAACAAACCAACCAAAAGTGGACTATTGCACCAACATGGAAATGTTTGGATGCCATTGATCTCGCACAAATCGCTTATAAATGCCACCCGCCGCTATTTATAAAACCTAAACAATCCTCTTCTAAGCACGAATGACTACTCTTAGGCCTTGGATTATGTTCACTTAGGCTTCATTGAGTCAATACATATAACTTCTTTGAGTCGGGGGACAGGCAGACAGGCAGTCTATATATACATGTTAGGCTTATAAAGTGGTCTCCAACACCCACCCCACAAGGTTAAACTAACCCTCACTCACCAGGATGCTAGTAGCTCACTAACTCCTGGATACCTATTTACTGCTAGGTGAACAGGTGCATTGGGTGATAGGAAACGCTACCAACAATTACAGCCCTGCCCGACCGCGATTCGAACCCTGGAATCCCTTATTGAGAGTCGAGAAGGAACACATCATTCATGTTACATATATGTGTACTCACCTATTTGTGCCAGGAGGATCGAGCATTAATCTTAGAGTCTGCCTTTAAGCCGTCAGTTGTTTATAGCAATAACTCTTGGCCTATTTCCTAACTTAACCTAGCCTAGCCTATACCCTACCCTAACCTATAACCTACCACAATCTAAAACCAAACCTAATATAACCTAACCTAATCTAAACCTAACCTAGCCTACACCTAAACCCAATCTACCTAACTTACCTAACTAAGCTAACCTAACCAAACCTAACCTAACTAACCTAACCTAACTAACCTAACCTAACCTAACCTAACTAACCTAACCTAACTAATCTAACCTAACCTAACTAACGTAACCTAACCTAACCTAACCTAACCTAACCAAACCTAACCTAACTAACCTAACCTAACCTATCCTAACTTAACTAACCTAACCTAAACCTAACCAAACCTAACCTAACTAACCTAACCTAACCTAACCTAACCTAAACCTAACCTAACCTAACTTAACCAAACCTAACCTAACCAAACTTAACCTAACTTAACCTAACCTAACCAAACCTAACCTAACTAACCTAACCTAACCTAACCTAACTAACCTAATCTAAACCTAACCAAACCTAACCTAACTAACCTAACCAAACTTAACCTAACCTAACCAAACTTAACCTAGCCTAACCAAACTTAACCTAACCTAGGGGCTGGTCCCAAACCTGCACACATAAATAACATCACATGAGACCAGAAGACATGGCAGGATGTGCAGAATACCCCCGTTGAAAAACAGAGGTGCAACTGGTACTCTGAGAGAGAACTCTATCAACATCAGAGGTCCGAGACTGTTCAACACGCTTCCACTACACATAAGGGGCATAACTGGCCGACCCCTCACAGTGTTCAAGAGAGAACTGGATAAGCACCTCTAAAGGATACCTGATCAACCAGGCTGTGACTCATACGTCAGGCTGCGAGCAGCCGCGTCCAACAGCCTGGTTGATCAGTCCGGCAACCAGGAAGCCTGGTCGACGACCGGGCCGCGGGGACGCTAAGCCCCGGAAGCACCTCAAGGTAAGGTAACCTAACCTAACCTAACCAAACCTAACCTAACTAACCTAACCTAACCTAACTAACCTAACCTAAACCTAACCAAACCTAACCTAACTAACCTAACCAAACTTAACCTAACCTAACCAAACTTAACCTAACCTAACCAAACTTAACCTAACCTAACCTAACCTAATCTAACCTAACCAAACCTAACCTAACCAAACTTAACCTAACCTAACCTAACCTAACCTAACCAAACTTAACCTAACCTAACCTAACCAACACCCACCTCACAAGATCGAACACCTAAACTGACCCTGACTGACCCTCACCAGGATGCAACCCTACATGAAGCTCACAACTCCTGGATACCTGTTTACTGCTAGGAGAACAGAGGCATTAGGTGATAGGAAACGCTACCAATAATTTCAGTCCTGCCTGGCCGGGTTTCGATCCAGGAATCCCCGATCGTTAGTCTAGAAGGAACACATACATGTTTCATATTTCTGTGTACTCACCTATTTGTACTTGCAGGACTGAGCATCAGTTTTTGAACGCTGACAATATAGCCGCCGGTTGTTTAAAGCAATGACTCCTGGTCTATTTTCCTGTCATATCAACTTTTAAAATTATGAATGGAGTTTGCATCTACAACTGTGGCTTTTTGTAAGTTTGTTCTCACCTAGTTGTATTCACCTAGTTGTGTTTGCTAGGTTTGATATTCAGATCTTTGGTCCACCTCTCAACCATCAATCAATTGCTCAAGTAGTTTTCCAGTAGTTATGTAACTCATAACTCTCAGCTCTGTTGGAAAAAAGGCTGGGGCTGCATATTCAATTATTTGTCTCGCATAGGTTGAAAAAAAGGTTCATTCTTCTTTACACGTTAGAAATGTTACTTTGAACATGTTCTATCCAAGTCGGATAGAACATATTCTTAATCCGGATAGACCTGCGTTCGAGCCTGTCGAAACGGTTGCAATTACAGGGCACATATTGTCCTCTCCTGTAGCAGCATCAGGTTCGATAGATTCTCTGGACAGCCGATGATTGACCTTCTGGCAGTTCTCACGTTGACAAATTTAAAACTTTTTTTTGATAAAAAAAACGGCACATTCCTTAGATGTTTCAATTTTTTATCTCTGTCCGTGCATGTGTCTTGAGTTGAGTTTTGATTCCTTGTGTTTCTTGATTCCTTGTGTTTCTTGATTCCTTGTGTTTCTTGATTCCGTGTGTGTCTTGAATCCGTTTGTGTCTTGATTCCTTGTGTTTCTTGATTCCGTGTGTGCCTTGATTCCTTGTGTGTCTTGATTCCTTGTGTTTCTTGATTCAGTGTGTGTCTTGATTCCGTGTGTGTCTTGATTCCGTCTGTGCCTTGATTCCTTGTGTTTCTTGATTCCGTGTGTGTCTTGATTCCTTGTGTTTCTTGATTCCGTGTGTGTCTTGATTCCGTGTGTGTCTTGATTCCGTGTGTGTCTTGATTCCGTCTGTGCCTTGGTTCCTTGTGTTTCTTGATTCCGTGTGTGTCTTGATTCCTTGTGTTTCTTGATTCCGTGTGTGTCTTGATTCCGTTTGTGTCTTGATTCCTTGTGTTTCTTGATTCCGTGTGTGTCTTGATTCCGTTTGTGTCTTGATTCCTTGTGTTTCTTGATTCCGTGCGTGTCTTGATTCCGTCTGTGCCTTGATTCCTTGTGTTTCTTGATTCCGTGTGTGTCTTGATTCCTTGTGTGTCTTGATTCCGTCTGTGCCTTGATTCCTTGTGTTTCTTGATTCCGAATGTGTCTTGGTTCCGTGTGTGTCTTGATTCGTGTGTGTCTTGATTCCGTGTGTGTCTTGATTCCGTCTGTGCCTTGATTCCTTGTGTTTCTTGATTCCGTGTGTGTCTTGATTCCGTTTGTGTCTTGATTCCTTGTGTTTCTTGATTCCGTGTGTGCCTTGATTCCTTGTGTTTCTTGATTCCTTGTGTTTCTTGATTCCTTGTGTTTCTTGATTCCGTGTGTGTCTTGATTCCGTCTGTGCCTTGATTCCTTGTGTTTCTTGATTCCGTGAGTGTCTTGATTCCTTGTGTGTCTTGATTCCGTCTGTGCCTTGATTCCTTGTGTTTCTTGATTCCGAGTGTGTCTTGATTCCGTGTGTTTCTTGATTCCGTGTGTGTCTTGATTCCGTGTGTGTCTTGATTCCGTGTGTGTCTTGATTCCGTCTGTGCCTTGATTCCTTGTGTTTCTTGATTCCGTGTGTGTCTTGATTCCGTTTGTGTCTTGATTCCTTGTGTCTCTTGATTCCGTGTGTGCCCTGATTCCTTGTGTTTCTTGATTCCGTGTGTGTCTTGATTCCGTTTGTGTCTTGATTCCTTGTGTCTCTTGATTCCGTGTGTGCCTTGATTTCTTGTGTTTCTTGATTCCTTGTGTGTCTTGATTCCGTGTGTTTCTTGATTCCGTGTGTGTCTTGATTCCGTGTGTGTCTTGATTCCGTGTGTGTCTTGATTCCGTGTGGGTCCTGATTCCTTGTGTTTCTTGATTCCTTGTGTTTCTTGATTCCGTGTTTGTCTTGATTCCGTCTGTGCCTTGATTCCTTATGCGTCTTGATTTCGTGTGTGTCTCCTGAGTGTGTCTTGTTTCCGCGTGTGTCTTGATTCCGTATGTTCCCGTGTCCGTCAGAGTCTTAGGTTAGTCTTAGGTTAGGTTAGGTTAGGTTAGTTAGTGTCCGTGTCAATGTCTATGTCATTGTCCCGGGGTTTTGAGTCCAGGATGCCATTTGTGTCCCCTCAAATTGCCTCCCTTATCTCCACCTTGGGAGCGTGTCAGTGTCCATGTGTGTCTTGATTCTGTGTGTGTCTTGAGTCCGTATGTATCTTGAGTCCGTTTGTGTCTTGATTCTGTGAGTGTCTTGAGTCCGTGTGTGTCTTGATTCTGTGTGTGTCTTGAGTCCGTGTGTGTCTTGAGTACGTGTATTGATTCCGTGTGTCCGTGTCCGTTAGAGTCTATGAGTGTCCGTATCCGTGTCCGTGTCCGTGTCATTATCCCTGGGGTATTGAGTCCAGGATGCCATTTGTGTCCCCTCAAATTGCCTCCCTTATCTCCACCTTGGATCGTGTCAGTGTCCATGTGTGTCTTGATTCCGTGTGTGTCTTGAGTCCGCGTGTGTCTTGAGTCCGTGTGTGTCTTGAGTCCGTGTGTGTCTTGATTCCGTGTGTGTCTTGAATCCGCGTGTGTCTTGAGTCCGTGTGTGTCTTGAGTCCGTGTGTGTCTTTAGTCCGTGTGTGTCTTGAGTCCGCGTGTGTCTTGAGTCCGTGTGTGTCTTGATTCCGCGTGTGTCTTGAGTCCGCGTGTGTCTTGATTCCGTGTGTGTCTTGAGTCCGCGTGTGTCTTGAGTCCGTGTGTGTCTTGAGTCTGCGTGTGTCTTGAGTCCGTGTGTGTCTTGATTCCGCGTGTGTTTTGAGTCCTGTGTGTCCGGGTGTCTTTTTGGGTTTTGGGTCCAGGAAGCTATTTGTGTCGACCCAAATTGCCTCCCTTCTCCCCACCTGAAATCCAGGTGAATTGAAAGACCTGCCCGAGGTCAGTGGATCCAGGTATCCGTCCGTGGGCCCCCGGATTTCAACCCTTTCCCACATTCCAAGGGGGTCAGTCAATCAATCTTCAGCTATCCAGAGAATCTATCGAAACTGATGCTCCTACAGGAGGGGACACACAGATAAATCTGTGCCCTGTACTTGCAACCGTTCCGACAGGCTCGAACGCAGGTCTATCCGGATTAAGAACATGTTCTATCCGACTAGGCCACGCTGGAGTTGCCTTCTGAATTAAATTTTGCACTTGTATTTATATCTCGTAGTAAGGTTAGTTAGTGTCTATTTATCAACATTTGCAATGATTGACGTGTGAAGTTGTGAGTTTGTGTTGACAGATAGAAATTCATAACAGCTTATTCGATGAGGTTGCAGTCCAGTGAGGCAGTTTCATGAATGAATATTGGAGAATTTAGGCAAACTGACGTGTGTGTGTGTGTGTGTGTGTGTGTGTGTGTGTGTGTGTGTGTGTGTGTGTGTGTGTTTAAAGGTATGTATTATTTAATATTTAGTGTGGTGTGTGTGTGTGTCCAAATGAGTTTGTGAATGGTAAACAAGCAATCCAATACCTAATATGTGCTAATCTAGGCCTCGTTTTGTATACATATATATATGTGTTTACTAGGGAATGAAAATCCGGTTTGTTTTATTCTAAGTTTTTTCAACAATAAATAGTACATACGCGAACGAACGGTTCGGCTGGGTAAGTATAGCGTTGTGGCGGCCATTTTCTCTGTTAGGCGGGGGTTGGGGAAGGGGGGGGTTGGTCTCTGGTAATTGTGGTATAGGGGTAGTTATATTTGCGCCTCGGTTGGGGGGTAGGGTGTTGGTAGGGGGGTGGGGGCCCAGGGAGCAGCAGAGGGGGGACCTGAGGGAGAGGCATGGAGTTGCTAGTTAATCATTAAGATATTAATTTGTGGAGATAGGTTATATAAGGAAAGATGTTTAGGAAGGAATAAGAAAAGTGTTTGGAACTGATGAAAGTATATGAGTTATAGTGATTCATGTTAGAAGAAAGATATGTGCTTTAAAGGTGAAGAGATTTGTAAAGGACTTTATCTGCTTAATAATATATTAATTAACGGTAAATGACCATTGGAGATAGATATTCAACAGCATAATGAGTGGACAAGTTTTAGCAGGAAGGCCGGCACAGAGAGAGAATGGACTGATAAATAGTTAGACATTTTTTCTCGAATGGTATACTCTAATAATCATAGGTACATATTTCAGAGCGCGACAGTCGTGCGCGCGCACACACACATATACAAACACACTCACACACACACACACACACACACACACACACACACACACACACACACACACACACACACACACACACACACACACACACACACACACACACACACACACACACACACACACACACACACACACATATATATATACAAACATACATACAGTCTCGACAGTCAAATTGCAGAAACTGACACAATTATGACAAGGATCACTCATATTGGATATATACACACACAGATAAATTCACGTGGATAAGTCACTCCAATTACACGTATGTACACACACAGACAACATATTTCAGTGAGTGTGGCCCATAGTATACATTAATACTCACACATGGCAGCCCATTCACTATTAATTGGTGTACATATTCATTCACACACATGTTTATGTGTCTCTTTCTTATAAAATACACACACACTGAAAGGAATCTTTGAGAACATTATATACCACATATGTCAGACCAATCCTGAAGTATGCAGCTCCAGCATGGAGTCCACATCTAGTCAAGCATAAGACTAAACTGGAAAAGGTTCAAAGGTTTGCCACCAGACTAGAACCCGAGCTAAGAGGTATGAGCTACGAGGAGAGACTACGGGAATTAAACCTCACTTCGTTGGAAGACAGAAGAGTTAAGGGGGACATGATCACCACATTCAAGATTCTCATGGGAATCGATAAGGTAGATGAAGGTAGGCTATTTAACACAAGGGGCACACGTACTAGGGGACACAGGTGGAAACTGAGTGCCCAAATGAGACACAGAGATATTAGAAAAAACTTTTTCAGTGTCAGAGTAGTTGACAAATAGAATGCATTAGGAAGTGATGTGGTGGAGGCTGACTCCATACACAGTTTCAAGTGTAGATATGATAGAGCCCAATAGGCTCAGGAACTAGTACTCCTGTTGATTGACGGTTGAGAGGCGGGACCAAAGAGCCAGAGCTCAACCCCCGCAAGCACAATAAGGTGAGTACAATTAGGTGAGTACACACAAACTCATTGTTAATTTTCCCTGGAACACAACCCGACAAACCGTTTAACAACCAGGTACCCATTCACTGCTTCGTGAAGATAATCGTTAAGTTAAGGATTGGTGCCTAGTCAATCCGCTCTTCCCCTGCCAGCCAGGATATGAACCCAGGCGAAATCGCTTGCGAAGCGCGAGGTGAGTGCCTTACCACTGATCCACAGGGACTGCCCAAATATGAATGCCATCAGCAGCACTAGCAGTTGGTGTTACCAGGCAGGTTACCCATCCAATTACTAACCAAATTGAAAGTTGCTTAACTTGGCTAATGGGACGAGAAGCAGTGTCCTTTAAGTGGTAGTATGGCCGTTGTTATTGTATACAAGTGGTAACCAATAACTTGTGAGTGAGTGAGTGAGTGAGTGATGATAATGGTAACTGCGGCGGAGGATACTCACACATACCAGCCAATTCTCCATTAATGATAGTTCTTATAGTCAAACAAACCAACCAAAAGTGGACTATAGCACCAACATGGAAATGTTTGGATGCCATTGATCTCGCACAAATCGCTTATAAATGCCACCCGCCGCTATTTATAAAACCTAAACAATCCTCTTCTAAGCACGAATGACTACTCTTAGGCCTTGGATTATGTTCACTTAGGCTTCATTGAGTCAATACATATAACTTCTTTGAGTCGGGGGACAGGCAGACAGGCAGTCTATATATACATGTTAGGCTTATAAAGTGGTCTCCAACACCCACCCCACAAGGTTAAACTAACCCTCACTCACCAGGATGCTAGTAGCTCACTAACTCCTGGATACCTATTTACTGCTAGGTGAACAGGTGCATTGGGTGATAGGAAACGCTACCAACAATTACAGCCCTGCCCGACCGCGATTCGAACCCTGGAATCCCTTATTGAGAGTCGAGAAGGAACACATCATTCATGTTACATATATGTGTACTCACCTATTTGTGCCAGGAGGATCGAGCATTAATCTTAGAGTCTGCCTTTAAGCCGTCAGTTGTTTATAGCAATAACTCTTGGCCTATTTCCTAACTTAACCTAGCCTAGCCTATACCCTACCCTAACCTATAACCTACCACAATCTAAAACCAAACCTAATATAACCTAACCTAATCTAAACCTAACCTAGCCTACACCTAAACCCAATCTACCTAACTTACCTAACTAAGCTAACCTAACCAAACCTAACCTAACTAACCTAACCTAACTAACCTAACCTAACCTAACCTAACTAACCTAACCTAACTAATCTAACCTAACCTAACTAACGTAACCTAACCTAACCTAACCTAACCAAACCTAACCTAACTACCTAACCTAACCTATCCTAACTTAACTAACCTAACCTAAACCTAACCAAACCTAACCTAACTAACCTAACCTAACCTAACCTAACCTAAACCTAACCTAACCTAACTTAACCAAACCTAACCTAACCAAACTTAACCTAACTTAACCTAACCTAACCAAACCTAACCTAACTAACCTAACCTAACCTAACCTAACTAACCTAATCTAAACCTAACCAAACCTAACCTAACTAACCTAACCAAACTTAACCTAACCTAACCAAACTTAACCTAGCCTAACCAAACTTAACCTAACCTAGGGGCTGGTCCCAAACCTGCACACATAAATAACATCACATGAGACCAGAAGACATGGCAGGATGTGCAGAATACCCCCGTTGAAAAACAGAGGTGCAACTGGTACTCTGAGAGAGAACTCTATCAACATCAGAGGTCCGAGACTGTTCAACACGCTTCCACTACACATAAGGGGCATAACTGGCCGACCCCTCACAGTGTTCAAGAGAGAACTGGATAAGCACCTCTAAAGGATACCTGATCAACCAGGCTGTGACTCATACGTCAGGCTGCGAGCAGCCGCGTCCAACAGCCTGGTTGATCAGTCCGGCAACCAGGAAGCCTGGTCGACGACCGGGCCGCGGGGACGCTAAGCCCCGGAAGCACCTCAAGGTAAGGTAACCTAACCTAACCTAACCAAACCTAACCTAACTAACCTAACCTAACCTAACTAACCTAACCTAAACCTAACCAAACCTAACCTAACTAACCTAACCAAACTTAACCTAACCTAACCAAACTTAACCTAACCTAACCAAACTTAACCTAACCTAACCTAACCTAATCTAACCTAACCAAACCTAACCTAACCAAACTTAACCTAACCTAACCTAACCTAACCTAACCAAACTTAACCTAACCTAACCTAACCAACACCCACCTCACAAGATCGAACACCTAAACTGACCCTGACTGACCCTCACCAGGATGCAACCCTACATGAAGCTCACAACTCCTGGATACCTGTTTACTGCTAGGAGAACAGAGGCATTAGGTGATAGGAAACGCTACCAATAATTTCAGTCCTGCCTGGCCGGGTTTCGATCCAGGAATCCCCGATCGTTAGTCTAGAAGGAACACATACATGTTTCATATTTCTGTGTACTCACCTATTTGTACTTGCAGGACTGAGCATCAGTTTTTGAACGCTGACAATATAGCCGCCGGTTGTTTAAAGCAATGACTCCTGGTCTATTTTCCTGTCATATCAACTTTTAAAATTATGAATGGAGTTTGCATCTACAACTGTGGCTTTTTGTAAGTTTGTTCTCACCTAGTTGTATTCACCTAGTTGTGTTTGCTAGGTTTGATATTCAGATCTTTGGTCCCACCTCTCAACCATCAATCAATTGCTCAAGTAGTTTTCCAGTAGTTATGTAACTCATAACTCTCAGCTCTGTTGAAAAAAGGCTGGGGCTGCATATTCAATTATTGTCTCGCATAGGTTGAAAAAAAGGTTCATTCTTCTTTACACGTTAGAAATGTTACTTTGAACATGTTCTATCCAAGTCGGATAGAACATATTCTTAATCCGGATAGACCTGCGTTCGAGCCTGTCGAAACGGTTGCAATTACAGGGCACATATTGTCCTCTCCTGTAGCAGCATCAGGTTCGATAGATTCTCTGGACAGCCGATGATTGACCTTCTGGCAGTTCTCACGTTGACAAATTTAAAACTTTTTTTTTGATAAAAAAAACGGCACATTCCTTAGATGTTTAAATTTTTTATCTCTGTCCGTGTATGTGTCTTGAGTTGAGTTTTGATTCCTTGTGTTTCTTGATTCCTTGTGTTTCTTGATTCCTTGTGTTTCTTGATTCCGTGTGTGTCTTGAATCCGTTTGTGTCTTGATTCCTTGTGTTTCTTGATTCCGTGTGTGCCTTGATTCCTTGTGTGTCTTGATTCCTTGTGTTTCTTGATTCAGTGTGTGTCTTGATTCCGTGTGTGTCTTGATTCCGTCTGTGCCTTGATTCCTTGTGTTTCTTGATTCCGTGTGTGTCTTGATTCCTTGTGTTTCTTGATTCCGTGTGTGTCTTGATTCCGTGTGTGTCTTGATTCCGTGTGTGTCTTGATTCCGTCTGTGCCTTGGTTCC
Organism: Procambarus clarkii; assembly: GCF_040958095.1. Classification (NCBI taxonomy): domain Eukaryota; kingdom Metazoa; phylum Arthropoda; class Malacostraca; order Decapoda; family Cambaridae; genus Procambarus; species Procambarus clarkii. The sequence continues at coordinate 57,260 of NW_027189903.1, forward strand.
TTGTGTTTCTTGATTCCGTGTGTGTCTTGATTCCTTGTGTTTCTTGATTCCGTGTGTGTCTTGATTCCGTTTGTGTCTTGATTCCTTGTGTTTCTTGATTCCGTGTGTGTCTTGATTCCGTTTGTGTCTTGATTCCTTGTGTTTCTTGATTCCGTGCGTGTCTTGATTCCGTCTGTGCCTTGATTCCTTGTGTTTCTTGATTCCGTGTGTGTCTTGATTCCTTGTGTGTCTTGATTCCGTCTGTGCCTTGATTCCTTGTGTTTCTTGATTCCGAATGTGTCTTGGTTCCGTGTGTGTCTTGATTCCGTGTGTGTCTTGATTCCGTGTGTGTCTTGATTCCGTGTGTGTCTTGATTCCGTCTGTGCCTTGATTCCTTGTGTTCTTGATTCAGTGTGTGTCTTGATTCCGTTTGTGTCTTGATTCCTTGTGTTTCTTGATTCCGTGTGTGCCTTGATTCCTTGTGTTTCTTGATTCCGTGTGTGTCTTGATTCCGTGTGTTTCTTGATTCCGTGTGTGTCTTGATTCCGTGTGTTTCTTGATTCCGTGTGTGTCTTGATTCCGTTTGTGTCTTGATTCCTTGTGTTTCTTGATTCCGTGTGTGCCTTGATTCCTTGTGTTTCTTGATTCCGTGTGTGTCTTGATTCCGTGTGTGTCTTGATTCCGTCTGTGCCTTGATTCCTTGTGTTTCTTGATTCCGTGAGTGTCTTGATTCCTTGTGTGTCTTGATTCCGTCTGTGCCTTGATTCCTTGTGTTTCTTGATTCCGAGTGTGTCTTGATTCCGTGTGTTTCTTGATTCCGTGTGTGTCTTGATTCCGTGTGTGTCTTGATTCCGTGTGTGTCTTGATTCCGTCTGTGCCTTGATTCCTTGTGTTTCTTGATTCCGTGTGTGTCTTGATTCCGTTTGTGTCTTGATTCCTTGTGTCTCTTGATTCCGTGTGTGCCCTGATTCCTTGTGTTTCTTGATTCCGTGTGTGTCTTGATTCCGTTTGTGTCTTGATTCCTTGTGTCTCTTGATTCCGTGTGTGCCTTGATTTCTTGTGTTTCTTGATTCCTTGTGTGTCTTGATTCCGTGTGTTTCTTGATTCCGTGTGTGTCTTGATTCCGTGTGTGTCTTGATTCCGTGTGTGTCTTGATTCCGTGTGGGTCCTGATTCCTTGTGTTTCTTGATTCCTTGTGTTTCTTGATTCCGTGTTTGTCTTGATTCCGTCTGTGCCTTGATTCCTTATGCGTCTTGATTTCGTGTGTGTCTCCTGAGTGTGTCTTGTTTCCGCGTGTGTCTTGATTCCGTATGTTCCCGTGTCCGTCAGAGTCTTAGGTTAGTCTTAGGTTAGGTTAGGTTAGGTTAGTTAGTGTCCGTGTCAATGTCTATGTCATTGTCCCCGGGGTTTTGAGTCCAGGATGCCATTTGTGTCCCCTCAAATTGCCTCCCTTATCTCCACCTTGGAGCGTGTCAGTGTCCATGTGTGTCTTGATTCTGTGTGTGTCTTGAGTCCGTGTGTATCTTGAGTCCGTTTGTGTCTTGATTCTGTGAGTGTCTTGAGTCCGTGTGTGTCTTGATTCTGTGTGTGTCTTGAGTCCGTGTGTGTCTTGAGTACGTGTATTGATTCCGTGTGTCCGTGTCCGTTAGAGTCTATGAGTGTCCGTATCCGTGTCCGTGTCCGTGTCATTATCCCTGGGGTATTGAGTCCAGGATGCCATTTGTGTCCCCTCAAATTGCCTCCCTTATCTCCACCTTGGGATCGTGTCAGTGTCCATGTGTATCTTGATTCCGTGTGTCTGAGTCCGCGTGTGTCTGAGTCCGTGTGTGTCTTGAGTTCCGTGTGTGTCTTGATTCCGTGTGTGTCTTGATTCCGGGTGTGTCTTGAGTCCGTGTGTGTCTTGAGTCCGTGTGTGTCTTGAGTCCGTGTGTGTCTTGAGTCCGTGTGTGTCTTGAGTCCGTGTGTGTCTTGATTCCGCGTGTGTCTTGAGTCCGCGTGTGTCTTGATTCCGTGTGTGTCTTGAGTCCGCGTGTGTCTTGAGTCCGTGTGTGTCTTGAGTCTGCGTGTGTCTTGAGTCCGTGTGTGTCCTTGATTCCGCGTGTGTCTTGAGTCCTGTGTGTCCGGGTGTCTTTTTTGGGTTTTGGGTCCAGGAAGCTATTTGTGTCGACCCAAATTGCCTCCCTTCTCCCCACCTGAAATCCAGGTGAATTGAAAGACCTGCCCGAGGTCAGTGGATCCAGGTATCCGTCCGTGGCCCCCGGATTTCAACCCTTTCCCACATTCCAAGGGGTCAGTCAATCAATCTTCAGCTATCCAGAGAATCTATCGAAAATGATGCTCCTACAGGAGGGGACACACAGATAAATCTGTGCCTGTACTTGCAACCGTTCCGACAGGCTCGAACGCAGGTCTATCCGGATTAAGAACATGTTCTATCCGACTAGGCCACGCTGGAGTTGCCTTCTGAATTAAATTTTGCACTTGTATTTATATCTCGTAGTAAGGTTAGTTAGTGTCTATTTATCAACATTTGCAATGATTGACGTGTGAAGTTGTGAGTTTGTGTTGACAGATAGAAATTCATAACAGCTTATTCGATGAGGTTGCAGTCCAGTGAGGCAGTTTCATGAATGAATATTGGAGAATTTAGGCAAACTGACGTGTGTGTGTGTGTGTGTGTGTGTGTGTGTGTGTGTGTGTGTGTGTGTGTGTGTGTGTGTGTGTGTGTGTGTGTGTGTGTGTGTGTGTTTAAAGGTATGTATTATTTAATATTTAGTGTGGTGTGTGTGTGTGTCCAAATGAGTTTGTGAATGGTAAACAAGCAATCCAATACCTAATATGTGCTAATCTAGGCCTCGTTTTGTATACATATATATATGTGTTTACTAGGGAATGAAAATCCGGTTTGTTTTATTCTAAGTTTTTTCAACAATAAATAGTACATACGCGAACGAACGGTTCGGCTGGGTAAGTATAGCGTTGTGGCGGCCATTTTCTCTGTTAGGGGGTTGGGGGAAGGGGGGGTTGGTCTCTGGTAATTGTGGTATAGGGGTAGTTATATTTGGGCCTCGGTTGGGGGGTAGGGTGTTGGTAGGGGGGTGGGGGCCCAGGGAGCAGCAGAGGGGGGACCTGAGGGAGAGGCATGGAGTTGCTAGTTAATCATTAAGATATTAATTTGTGGAGATAGGTTATATAAGGAAAGATGTTTAGGAAGGAATAAGAAAAGTGTTTGGAACTGATGAAAGTATATGAGTTATAGTGATTCATGTTAGAAGAAAGATATGTGCTTTAAAAGGTGAAGAGATTTGTAAAGGACTTTATCTGCTTAATAATATATTAATTAACGGTAAATGACCATTGGAGATAGATATTCAACAGCATAATGAGTGGACAAGTTTTAGCAGGAAGGCCGGCACAGAGAGAGAGAATGGACCGATAAATAGTTAGACATTTTTTCTCGAATGGTATACTCTAATAATCATAGGTACATATTTCAGAGCGCGACATTCGTGCGCGCGCGCGCACACACACATATAAACACTCAACACACACACACACACACACACACACACACACACACACACACACACACACACACACACACACACACACACACACATATATATATATATATATACAAACATACATACAGTCTCGACAGTCAAATTGCAGAAACTGACACAATTATGACAAGGATCACTCATATTGGATATATACACACACAGATAAATTCACGTGGATAAGTCACTCCAATTACACGTATGTACACACACAGACAACATATTTCAGTGAGTGTGGCCCATAGTATACATTAATACTCACACATGGCAGCCCATTCACTATTAATTGGTGTACATATTCATTCACACACATGTTTATGTGTCTCTTTCTTATAAAATACACACACACTGAAAGGAATCTTTGAGAACATTATATACCACATATGTCAGACCAATCCTGAAGTATGCAGCTCCAGCATGGAGTCCACATCTAGTCAAGCATAAGACTAAACTGGAAAAGGTTCAAAGGTTTGCCACCAGACTAGAACCCGAGCTAAGAGGTATGAGCTACGAGGAGAGACTACGGGAATTAAACCTCACTTCGTTGGAAGACAGAAGAGTTAAGGGGGACATGATCACCACATTCAAGATTCTCATGGGAATCGATAAGGTAGATGAAGGTAGGCTATTTAACACAAGGGCACACGTACTAGGGGACACAGGTGGAAACTGAGTGCCCAAATGAGACACAGAGATATTAGAAAGAACTTTTTTAGTGTCAGAGTAGTTGACAAATGGAATGCATTAGGAAGTGATGTGGTGGAGGCTGACTCCATACACAGTTTCAAGTGTAGATATGATAGAGCCCAATAGGCTCAGGAACTAGTACTCCTGTTGATTGACGGTTGAGAGGCGGGACCAAAGAGCCAGAGCTCAACCCCCGCAAGCACAATAAGGTGAGTACAATTAGGTGAGTACACAAACTCATTGTTAATTTTCCCTGGAACACAACCCGACAAACCGTTTAACAACCAGGTACCCATTCACTGCTTCGTGAAGATAATCGTTAAGTTAAGGATTGGTGCCTAGTCAATCCGCTCTTCCCCTGCCAGCCAGGATATGAACCCAGGCGAAATCGCTTGCGAAGCGCGAGGTGAGTGCCTTACCACTGATCCACAGGGACTGCCCAAATATGAATGCCATCAGCAGCACTAGCAGTTGGTGTTACCAGGCAGGTTACCCATCCAATTACTAACCAAATTGAAAGTTGCTTAACTTGGCTAATGGGACGAGAAGCAGTGTCCTTTAAGTGGTAGTATGGCCGTTGTTATTGTATACAAGTGGTAACCAATAACTTGTGAGTGAGTGAGTGAGTGAGTGATGATAATGGTAACTGCGGCGGAGGATACTCACACATACCAGCCAATTCTCCATTAATGATAGTTCTTATAGTCAAACAAACCAACCAAAAGTGGACTATTGCACCAACATGGAAATGTTTGGATGCCATTGATCTCGCACAAATCGCTTATAAATGCCACCCGCCGCTATTTATAAAACCTAAACAATCCTCTTCTAAGCACGAATGATTACTCTTAGGCCTTGGATTATGTTCACTTAGGCTTCATTGAGTCAATACATATAACTTCTTTGAGTCGGGGGACAGGCAGACAGGCAGTCTATATATACATGTTAGGCTTATAAAGTGGTCTCCAACACCCACCCCACAAGGTTAAACTAACCCTCACTCACCAGGATGCTAGTAGCTCACTAACTCCTGGATACCTATTTACTGCTAGGTGAACAGGTGCATTGGGTGATAGGAAACGCTACCAACAATTACAGCCCTGCCCGACCGCGATTCGAACCCTGGAATCCCTTATTGAGAGTCGAGAAGGAACACATCATTCATGTTACATATATGTGTACTCACCTATTTGTGCCAGGAGGATCGAGCATTAATCTTAGAGTCTGCCTTTAAGCCGTCAGTTGTTTATAGCAATAACTCTTGGCCTATTTCCTAACTTAACCTAGCCTACCTATACCCTACCCTAACCTATAACCTACCACAATCTAAAACCAAACCTAATATAACCTAACCTAATCTAAACCTAACCTAGCCTACACCTAAACCCAATCTACCTAACTTACCTAACTAAGCTAACCTAACCAAACCTAACCTAACTAACCTAACCTAACTAACCTAACCTAACCTAACCTAACTAACCTAACCTAACTAATCTAACCTAACCTAACTAACGTAACCTAACCTAACCTAACCTAACCTAACCAACCTAACCTAACTAACCTAACCTAACCTAACCTATCCTAACTTAACTAACCTAACCTAAACCTAACCAAACCTAACCTAACTAACCTAACCTAACCTAACCTAACCTAACCTAAACCTAACCTTACCTAACTTAACCAAACCTAACCTAACCAAACTTAACCTAACTTAACCTAACCTAACCAAACCTAACCTAACTAACCTAACCTAACCTAACTAACCTAACCTAAACCTAACCAAACCTAACCTAACTAACCTAACCAAACTTAACCTAACCTAACCAAACTTAACCTAGCCTAACCAAACTTAACCTAACCTAGGGGCTGGTCCCAAACCTGCACACAGAAATAACATCACATGAGACCAGAAGACATGGCAGGATGTGCAGAATACCCCCGTTGAAAAACAGAGGTGCAACTGGTACTCTGAGAGAGAACTCTATCAACATCAGAGGTCCGAGACTGTTCAACACGCTTCCACTACACATAAGGGGCATAACTGGCCGACCCCTCACAGTGTTCAAGAGAGAACTGGATAAGCACCTCAAAGGATACCTGATCAACCAGGCTGTGACTCATACGTCAGGCTGCGAGCAGCCGCGTCCAACAGCCTGGTTGATCAGTCCGGCAACCAGGAAGCCTGGTCGACGACCGGGCCGCGGGGACGCTAAGCCCCGGAAGCACCTCAAGGTAAGGTAACCTAACCTAACCTAACCAAACCTAACCTAACTAACCTAACCTAACCTAACTAACCTAACCTAAACCTAACCAAACCTAACCTAACTAACCTAACCAAACTTAACCTAACCTAACCAAACTTAACCTAACCTAACCAAACTTAACCTAACCTAACCTAACCTAATCTAACCTAACCAAACCTAACCTAACCAAACTTAACCTAACCTAACCTAACCTAACCTAACCAAACTTAACCTAACCTAACCTAACCAACACCCACCTCACAAGATCGAACACCTAAACTGACCCTGACTGACCCTCACCAGGATGCAACCCTACATGAAGCTCACAACTCCTGGATACCTGTTTACTGCTAGGAGAACAGAGGCATTAGGTGATAGGAAACGCTACCAATAATTTCAGTCCTGCCTGGCCGGGTTTCGATCCAGGAATCCCCGATCGTTAGTCTAGAAGGAACACATACATGTTTCATATTTCTGTGTACTCACCTATTTGTACTTGCAGGACTGAGCATCAGTTTTTGAACGCTGACAATATAGCCGCCGGTTGTTTAAAGCAATGACTCCTGGTCTATTTTCCTGTCATATCAACTTTTAAAATTATGAATGGAGTTTGCATCTACAACTGTGGCTTTTTGTAAGTTTGTTCTCACCTAGTTGTATTCACCTAGTTGTGTTTGCTAGGTTTGATATTCAGATCTTTGGTCCCACCTCTCAACCATCAATCAATTGCTCAAGTAGTTTTCCAGTAGTTATGTAACTCATAACTCTCAGCTCTGTTGGAAAAAAGGCTGGGGCTGCATATTCAATTATTTGTCTCGCATAGGTTGAAAAAAAGGTTCATTCTTCTTTACACGTTAGAAATGTTACTTTGAACATGTTCTATCCAAGTCGGATAGAACATATTCTTAATCCGGATAGACCTGCGTTCGAGCCTGTCGAAACGGTTGCAATTACAGGGCACATATTGTCCTCTCCTGTAGCAGCATCAGGTTCGATAGATTCTCTGGACAGCCGATGATTGACCTTCTGGCAGTTCTCACGTTGACAAATTTAAAACTGTTTTTTGATAAAAAAAACGGCACATTCCTTAGATGTTTAAATTTTTTATCTCTGTCCGTGTATGTGTCTTGAGTTGAGTTTTGATTCCTTGTGTTTCTTGATTCCTTGTGTTTCTTGATTCCTTGTGTTTCTTGATTCCGTGTGTGTCTTGAATCCGTTTGTGTCTTGATTCCTTGTGTTTCTTGATTCCGTGTGTGCCTTGATTCCTTGTGTGTCTTGATTCCTTGTGTTTCTTGATTCAGTGTGTGTCTTGATTCCGTGTGTGTCTTGATTCCGTCTGTGCCTTGATTCCTTGTGTTTCTTGATTCCGTGTGTGTCTTGATTCCTTGTGTTTCTTGATTCCGTGTGTGTCTTGATTCCGTGTGTGTCTTGATTCCGTGTGTGTCTTGATTCCGTCTGTGCCTTGGTTCCTTGTGTTTCTTGATTCCGTGTGTGTCTTGATTCCTTGTGTTTCTTGATTCCGTGTGTGTCTTGATTCCGTTTGTGTCTTGATTCCTTGTGTTTCTTGATTCCGTGTGTGTCTTGATTCCTTGTGTTTCTTGATTCCGTGTGTGTCTTGATTCCGTCTGTGCCTTGATTCCTTGTGTTTCTTGATTCCGTGTGTGTCTTGATTCCTTGTGTGTCTTGATTCCGTCTGTGCCTTGATTCCTTGTGTTTCTTGATTCCGAATGTGTCTTGGTTCCGTGTGTGTCTTGATTCCGTGTGTGTCTTGATTCCGTGTGTGTCTTGATTCCGTCTGTGCCTTGATTCCTTGTGTTTCTTGATTCCGTGTGTGTCTTGATTCCGTTTGTGTCTTGATTCCTTGTGTTCTTGATTCCGTGTGTGCCTGATTCCTTGTGTTCTTGATTCCTTGTGTTCTTGATTCCGTGTGTGTCTTGATTCCGTTGTGCCTTGATTCCTGTGTCTTGATTTTGTGTGTTCCGTGTGTCTTGTTTCCGCTTGTGTCTTGATTCCGTGTCCCGTGTCCGTGAGTCTTGTGTCTTGTTGTTTTGTTGTTGTTCCGTGTGTCTTGATGTTCCGTTTGAGTCCGGTGCCATTTGTGTCCTCTTGTCTTATTCCTTGGATCGTGTCTGTCCATGTGTGTCTTGATTCGTGTGTGTCTTGAGTCCGTGTGTATCTTGATTCCGTTGTGTCTTGATTCTGTGAGTGTCTTGATCCGTGTGTGTCTTGATTCTGTGTGTGTCTTGAGTCCGTGGGTGTCTGAGTACGTGTGTTGATTCCGTGTGTCCGTGTCCGTTAGAGTCTATGAGTGTCCGTATCCGTGTCCGTGTCCGTGTCATATCCCTGGGGTATTGAGTCCAGGATGCCATTTGTGTCCCCTCAAATTGCCTCCCTTATCTCCACCTTGGGATCGTGTTAGTGTCCATGTGTGTCTTGATTCCGTGTGTGTCTTGAGTCCGCGTGTGTCTTGAGTCCGTGTGTGTCTTGAGTCCGTGTGTGTCTTGAGTCCGTGTGTGTCTTGATTCCGCGTGTGTCTTGAGTCCGTGTGTGTCTTGAGTCCGTGTGTGTCTTTAGTCCGTGTGTGTCTTGAGTCCGCGTGTGTCTTGAGTCCGTGTGTCTTGATTCCGCGTGTGTCTTGAGTCCGCGTGTGTCTTGATTCCGTGTGTGTCTTGAGTCCGCGTGTGTCTTGAGTCCGTGTGTGTCTTGAGTCTGCGTGTGTCTTGAGTCCGTGTGTGTCTTGATTCCGCGTGTGTCTTGAGTCCAGTGTGTCCCGGTGTCTTTGGGGTTTTGGTCCAGGAAGCTATTTGTGTCGACCCAAATTGCCTCCCTTCTCCCACCTGAAATCCAGGTGAATTGAAAGACCTGCCCGAGGTCAGTGGATCCAGGTATCCGTCCGTGGGCCCCCGGATTTCAACCCTTCCCCACATTCCAAGGGGTCAGTCAATCAATCTTCAGCTATCCAGAGAATCTATCGAAACTGATGCTCCTACAGGAGGGGACACACAGATAAATCTGTGCCCTGTACTTGCAACCGTTCCGACAGGCTCGAACGCAGGTCTATCCGGATTAAGAACATGTTCTATCCGACTAGGCCACGCTGGAGTTGCCTTCTGAATCAAATTTTGCACTTGTATTTATATCTCGTAGTAAGGTTAGTTAGTGTCTATTTATCAACATTTGCAATGATTGACGTGTGAAGTTGTGAGTTTGTGTTGACAGATAGAATTCATAACAGCTTATTCGATGAGGTTGCAGTCAGTGAGGCAGTTTCATGAATGAATATTGGAGAATTTAGGCAAACTGACGTGTGTGTGTGTGTGTGTGGGTGTGTGTGTGTGTGTGTGTGTGTGTGTGTGTGTGTGTGGTGTGTGGTGTGTGTGTTGTGTGTGTGTGTGTGTGTGTTAAAGGTATGTATTATTTAATATTTAGTGTGGTGTGTGTGTGTGTCCAAATGAGTTTGTGAATGGTAAATAAGCAATCCAATACCTAATATGTGCTAATCTAGGCCTCGTTTTGTAACATATATATATGTGTTTACTAGGGAATGAAAATCCGGTTTGTTTTATTCCAAGTTTTTTCAACAATAAATAGTACATACGCGAACGAACGGTTCGGCTGGGTAAGTATAGCGTTGTGGCGGCCATTTTCTCTGTTAGGCGGGGGTTGGGGGAAGGGGGGGGGTTGGTCTCTGTAATTGTGGTATAGGGGTAGTTATATTTGGGCCTCAGTTGGGGGGTAGGGTGTTGGTAGGGGGGTGGGGGCCCAGGGAGCAGCAGAGGGGGGACCTGAGGGAGAGGCATGGAGTTGCTAGTTAATCATTAAGATATTAATTTGTGGAGATAGGTTATATAAGGAAAGATGTTTAGGAAGGAATAAGAAAAGTGTTTGGAACTGATGAAAGTATATGAGTTATAGTGATTCATGTTAGAAGAAAGATATGTGCTTTAAAAGGTGAAGAGATTTGTAAAGGACTTTATCTGCTTAATAATATATTAATTAACGGTAAATGACCATTGGAGATAGATATTCAACAGCATAATGAGTGGACAAGTTTTAGCAGGAAGGCCGGCACAGAGAGAGAATGGACCGATAAATAGTTAGACATTTTTTCTCGAATGGTATACTCTAATAATCATAGGTACATATTTCAGAGCGCGACATTCGTGCGCGCGCGCGCACACACATATACACACACACTCACACACACACACACACACACACACACACACACACACACACACACACACACACACACACACACACACACACACACACACACACACACACACAAACACATATATATATACAAACATACATACAGTCTCGACAGTCAAATTGCAGAAACTGTCACAATTATGACAAGGATCCCTCATATTGGATATATACACACACAGATAAATTCACGAGGATAAGTCACTCCAATTACACGTATGTACACACACAGACAACATATTTCAGTGAGTGTGGCCCATAGTATACATTAATACTCACACATGGCAGCCATTCACTATTAATTGGTGTACATATTCATTCACACACATGTTAATGTGTCTCTTCTTATAAAATACACACACACTGAAAGGAATCTTTGAGAACATTATATACCACATATGTCAGACCAATCCTGAAGTATGCAGCTCCAGCATGGAGTCCACATCTAGTCAAGCATAAGACTAAACTGGAAAAGGTTCAAAGGTTTGCCACCAGACTAGAACCCGAGCTAAGAGGTATGAGCTACGAGGAGAGACTACGGGAATTAAACCTCACTTCGTTGGAAGACAGAAGAGTTAAGGGGGACATGATCACCACATTCAAGATTCTCATGGGAATCGATAAGGTAGATGAAGGTAGGCTATTTAACACAAAGGGCACACGTACTAGGGGACACAGGTGGAAACTGAGTGCCCAAATGAGACACAGAGATATTAGAAAGAACTTTTTTAGTGTCAGAGTAGTTGACAAATGGAATGCATTAGGAAGTGATGTGGTGGAGGCTGACTCCATACACAGTTTCAAGTGTAGATATGATAGAGCCCAATAGGCTCAGGAACTAGTACTCCTGTTGATTGACGGTTGAGAGGCGGGACCAAAGAGCCAGAGCTCAACCCCCGCAAGCACAATAAGGTGAGTACAATTAGGTGAGTACACACAAACTCATTGTTAATTTTCCCTGGAACACAACCCGACAAACCGTTTAACAACCAGGTACCCATTCACTGCTTCGTGAAGATAATCGTTAAGTTAAGGATTGGTGCCTAGTCAATCCGCTCTTCCCCTGCCAGCCAGGATATGTACCCAGGCGAAATCGCTTGCGAAGCGCGAGGTGAGTGCCTTACCACTGATCCACAGGGACTGCCCAAATATGAATGCCATCAGCAGCACTAGCAGTTGGTGTTACCAGGCAGGTTACCCATCCAATTACTAACCAAATTGAAAGTTGCTTAACTTGGCTAATGGGACGAGAAGCAGTGTCCTTTAAGTGGTAGTATGGCCGTTGTTATTGTATACAAGTGGTAACCAATAACTTGTGAGTGAGTGAGTGAGTGAGTGATGATAATGGTAACTGCGGCGGAGGATACTCACACATACCAGCCAATTCTCCATTAATGATAGTTCTTATAGTCAAACAAACCAACCAAAAGTGGACTATTGCACCAACATGGAAATGTTTGGATGCCATTGATCTCGCACAAATCGCTTATAAATGCCACCCGCCGCTATTTATAAAACCTAAACAATCCTCTTAAGCACGAATGATTACTCTTAGGCCTTGGATTATGTTCACTTAGGCTTCATTGAGTCAATACATATAACTTCTTTGAGTCGGGGGACAGGCAGACAGGCAGTCTATATATACATGTAGGCTTATAAAGTGGTCTCCAACACCCACCCCCACAAGGTTAAACTAACCCTCACTCACCAGGATGCTAGTAGCTCACTAACTCCTGGATACCTATTTACTGCTAGGTGAACAGGTGCATTGGGTGATAGGAAACGCTACCAACAATTACAGCCCTGCCCGACCGCGATTCGAACCCTGGAATCCCTTATTGAGAGTCGAGAAGGAACACATCATTCATGTTACATATATGTGTACTCACCTATTTGTGCCAGGAGGATCAAGCATTAATCTTAGAGTCTGCCTTTAAGCCGTCAGTTGTTTATAGCAATAACTCTTGGCCTATTTCCTAACTTAACCTAGCCTAACCTATACCCTACCCTAACCTATAACCTACCACAATCTAAAACCAAACCTAATATAACCTAACCTAATCTAAACCAACCTAGCCTACACCTAAACCCAATCTACCTAACTTACCTAACTAAGCTAACCTAACCAAACCTAACCTAACTAACCTAACCTAACTAACCTAACCTAACCTAACCTAACTAACCTAACCTAACTAATCTAACCTACCTAACTAACGTAACCTAACCTAACCTAACCTAACCTAACCAAACCTAACCTAACTAACTAACCTAACCTAACGCTATCCTAACTTAACTAACCTAACCTAAACCTAACCAAACCTAACCTAACTAACCTAACCTAACCTAACCTAACCTAAACCTAACCTAACCTAACTTAACCAAACCTAACCTAACCAAACTTAACCTAACCTAACCTAACCTAACCAAACCTAACCTAACTAACCTAACCTAACCTAACTAACCTAACCTAAACCTAACCAAACCTAACCTAACTAACCTAACCAAACTAACCTAACCTAACCAAACTTAACCTAGCCTAACCAAACTTAACCTAACCTAGGGGCTGGTCCCAAACCTGCACACAGAAATAACATCTCATGAGACCAGAAGACATGGCAGGATGTGCAGAATACCCCCGTTGAAAAACAGAGTTTCAACTGGTACTCTGAGAGAGAACTCTATCAACATCAGAGGTCCGAGACTGTTCAACACGCTTCCACTACACATAAGGGGCATAACTGGCCGACCCCTCACAGTGTTCAAGAGAGAACTGGATAAGCACCTCCAAAGGATACCTGATCAACCAGGCTGTGACTCATACGTCAGGCTGCGAGTAGCCGCGTCCAACAGCCTGGTTGATCAGTCCGGCAACCAGGAAGCCTGGTCGACGACCGGGCCGCGGGACGCAAAGCCCCGGAAGCACCTCAAGGTAAGGTAACCTAACCTAACCTAACCAAACCTAACCTAACTAACCTAACCTAACCTAACTAACCTAATAAACCTAACCAAACCTAACCTAACTAACCTAACCAAACTTAACCTAACCTAACCAAACTTAACCTAACCTACCAAACTTAACCTAACCTAACCTAACCTAATCTAACCTAACCAAACCTAACCTAACCAAACTTAACCTAACCTAACCTAACCTAACCTAACCAAACTTAACCTAACCTAACCTAACCAACACCCACCTACAAGATCGAACACCTAAACTGACCCTGACTGACCCTCACCAGGATGCAATCCTACATGAAGCTCACAACTCCTGGTACCTGTTTACTGCTAGGAGAACAGAGGCATTAGGTGATAGGAAACGCTACCAATAATTTCAGTCCTGCCTGGCCGGGTTTCGATCCTGGAATCCCCGATCGTTAGTCTAGAAGGAAACACATACATGTTTCATATTTCTGTGTACTCACCTATTTGTACTTGCAGGACTGAGCATCAGTTTTTGAACGCTGACAATATAGCCGCCGGTTGTTTAAAGCAATGACTCCTGGTCTATTTTCCTGTCATATCAACTTTTAAAATTATGAATGGAGTTTGCATCTACAACTGTGGGTTTTTGTAAGTTTGTTCTCACCTAGTTGTATTCACCTAGTTGTGTTTGCTAGGTTTGATATTCAGATCTTTGGTCCCACCTCTCAACCATCAATCAATTGCCCAAGTAGTTTTCCAGAAGTTATGTAACTCATAACTCTCAGCTCTGTTAGAAAAAAGGCTGGGGCTGCATATTCAATTATTTGTCTCGCATAGGTTGAAAAAAAGGTTCATTTTCTTTACACGTTAGAAATGTTACTTTGAACATGTTCTATCCAAGTCGGATAGAACATATTCTTAATCCGGATAGACCTGCGTTCGAGCCTGTCGAAACGGTTGCAATTACAGGGCATATATGTCCTCTCCTGTAGCAGCATCAGGTTCGATAGATTCTCTGGACAGCCGATGATTGACCTTCTGGCAGTTCCACGTTGACAAATTTAAAACTGTTTTTTTGATAAAAATAAACGGCACATTCCTTAGATGTTTAAATTTTTTATCTCTGTCCGTGTATGTGTCTTGAGTTGAATTTTGATTCCTTGTGTTTCTTGATTCCGTGTTTCTTGATTCCTGTGTTTCTTGTTCCGTGTGTGTCTTGAATCCGTTTGTGTCCTTGATTTCCTTGTGTTCTTGATTCCGTGTGTGCCTTGATTCCTTGTGTGTCTTGATTCCTTGTGTTTCTTGATTCAGTGTG